>NC_057740.1:15877142-15909518 GCF_004010195.1 Chiloscyllium plagiosum
AGATCACATCTACTGCTCTGCCCTCATCAATCATCTTTGTTACTTCTTCAAAAAAACTCAATCAAGTTTGAGAGACATGATTTCCCATGCACAAAGCCATGTTGACTATCCTGAATCAGTCCTTGCCTTTTCAAATACATGTACATCCTGTCCCTCAGGATTCCCTCCAACAACTTGCCCACCACCGAGTTCAGGCTCACTGGTCTATAGTTCCCTGGCTTGTCTTTACCGCCCTTCTTAAACAGTGGCACCACGTTTCAGAAATTAAGGAGAAAGGGATTTGGGGTAGGGACCATGAGATCCGCAGTCACGGGAAAGAGGCATGGTAAGTTACTTTTTGAAATTGGTGGGCTGAGGGCTGAGATGAAGTGGTGATGACAATTGTAAAAGGTGGGGAGGGGACACTGTATCTTCAAAAAGTGCTTTGGTAAAGCATTTGTGGGAAGAGGGTCAATGCAGGAGGGGTGGTTCATCCATGGTCAGCAGCACCCAGGTTTGGGTTGGGGCTGCACATAACTACATCAAATGCTTGGCGCTGTGTGGGAAAGGTGGGCAGGTGCAGGGTTGGGGGGGGGGGGGGGGTTATTGGTGAGCTGAGAGTTATATAGAAAGTGCAACTTGCAATGGTATTTGAAGTATAGGGGCTCAACAACACATTGAAGTGGAGGCTGGGAGCTGCTGGCTGAAGCAGACTCACTGCAACTTCCATCTTGTTGGAAATTGCACAGTGAGGAAGAACCACATTCAGAGTTGCTGAGGTAAGAGATTTGACTCCTGAGGGAGGGGCGACAGAACCCACCAATATTAGTGCTTTTAAAGGGAAAGAACATTGCACGTAAATCCATGCACTGTACAGGACATCGACCTCTGGTGTCCCTAATCCATGGTCAGTCTAATACATTGCACCCCAGTTTGCTGGGCAGCACAACACTGAACAATTCATTCACACCTACATGTTTTGACATACAGGCCAAGAAGGAATTGGGATGTCAGAGGAAGAGGACCAAAGATGTCAGTAGAAACCACTGCCTTCTACATATCAAGTTCCCCTTGCTTCCAGATGATGCAGCAACATCTTATGACAGACATCCATCCATGGACTATTGTGTGTGGACATGAAGTTATGCATCATGCTGGAACAATGCAATGTAAGACTACACAAAGACACAAATAACCAGATGTAAGATAAATTAATGACATTTATTTTTTAAAAAGTCAAAATAATGTAAAGTGCATTGTCACCTGTGCCACCAATGACGGTGTGGGTGTGAACTCTGCTACAGCAAACTCTGAGGATGCTGGTCCACTCCATGGCAGCTGCCAGGGTGTCCATGCGGCAGTCAATCACATGATTTGTTGCATTGATGGAGCTTCTGGGCAAATGCATTTGTGTCTGCTGTTTCTACCTGTGCATATGGACAAAATCACAGATTCTTGACACCACCGCACCTTTCATGCCTGTGGCTATGCAGGTTCCAGATGTCTGGGGGCATCCAAATACTAGTATCCTGGGGTGTTTCTTCCTCAGACAGCACAAAGTTATTACAATGAAGTGCTCACCAGGTACTGGTCCCGTACTTACTAAGTCTAATGTGTCCACAGAGGCGGCAGTATCTGAACTGTTGCAGTTTCAGGACACAACTTGCCTCATTTCTGATGCCTTCTTTGAGACTTTGGTACTCTCATTGTTGGAGTCATGGAGACAACTTCTTGGGGAGCCAGTCATTTCACCGTGAAGGTAATAGAAATGCTGGCAGCATCTGCAAGACAAAAGAAACAGAAGACGTCACACCCAAAGGTGTACTTTTATTTATTCATTCACAGGATATTGGCATCATTGGCCTTGCCAGCATCTACTGCCCATGCCAAATTACCCAGTGGGCAGTTAAGAGTCAACCACATTGCTAATGGTCTGGAGTTACAAGTAAGCCAGACTGGAGAAGGACAGCAGTTTCCTTCCCAAAAAGGAAATCGGTGAACGAGATGGGATTTTATGACAATCGACATTAGACTCTTAATTCCAAATTTTTACTGAATTCAAACTCCACTATCTGCTAAACCCAAGTCCTCAAAATACAATTTGGATCTCTGGATTAATAGTCTCATGATAATACCACTAGGCCATTGCTTCTCTACATGCAATAAATGACAGTGACTGTGTGTTTAATGAGGGAATTGCAGTGGAATGATGAGCGTTACTTATTTGGTTGGCAAGACTTGCATAGCATTCCCAATCTTCCCCTGCAAGAGCTAGGATTTTCTCATTGTCAGGTTGAAAAACCTAATGTCCAGCATCTCTTCATATGTACAGGCTCTCTATGCCTTGTCTTCTCTTAGGAAGAGAAGAATTGAATAAGGTGAAGGTGGATTTTATGGATAGTGGATGGGTGAAAGCTGGTCAAGTGCTTTAAGATGGTAAGGGGTGCAGAAATCATGTAATGTTAGTGGTGCATGAGATTGGAAGGGTGAGAGAATGTGAGGGGAGATGTTACAGTCATAAATAAGACTGACAGAACTGGAATGCGTGTGAGGAAACAGAAAAAAGGAGTACTTAACCTGGCTCAGAGGAGAAGCTCATTGAGCTTCTTATGGCACAACTGGTCATTCCTCTGGACTGTACAGACAGCATTAACCTAGGTGTTTACTAGGACCAGGTTGCCAGGAACTAGTGCTATGGCCTTTTCTGTCAGTCCTCTGGGATGATGTCTTGACTCCTCTTTATGACACTCTTGACTGGAGGAATCACAGTACCATCTTTCCCTTCTCTGACACATTCAGATTCTGTCTGTGAACGAGCAGATCTGCATCGAAATGCTTGACACAGCGGCCTTTTAAAGATGATGTTTTTGAAAGGTCTGCTAATCTTTCGGTGAGTTTCCACTTAATGGTGAGTTGCTCCAGGAATGGCATATGGTAAAATAGGGCTATAATCAAATTTGAAGGAAGTCATAGCGGCAAGGAATTAGCTAATGAGGTGAGTTTGGTAAGATATAGCAAGGAAACTTGCTAGGCCTCCCAGTGGAAACCCTTCCAAAAACCCAAAGCAACTTGGACTTATCCAAAAAAAAAATAAGATTCAGTCCTATCGGGCAGTGATACCATGGCACTTCAATGACCTAAATATTGACTGTGTCAATGTTAGAGTAAAGGAAAATGAGGAGAGGAATTTCTGACATTTATTCAGAGAATCTTCCTCGACCGGTATGTTCTTCATCCAGCTTGGAAAGAAGCCATTACTGCATTTGATACTGGGGAATGAGGTGGACAAAGTATCTATGAGAGAACACTTGAGTTAGAGTGATCATCACAGAAATAGAGAAGAGGAAGAAACATTTTAAGGTAGAACTTCTAAATTGGAAGAGGACTAACTTTAATGGGGTGAGAGAGAATAGAACCAAAGTAAAATGGCATTGAAGTCTTAAGAAACTGTAACCGAACAATCAGTGATCTTTAATGGGGAGATGTTTCAGGAAACATTCTAAGAAGACAGAAAGGTAGAGGAACATTAAGATGCTTCTTAGATGATGAGAGAGTATGGAAATATGTTGAAATACAAAGTTCGAAATTGTATTTTGCGTATCATTGAATCCTTTAAGTGAGAAACAGGCCATTACAAAAGTTGAGAAAGGAAGCAAAGAGAAAAATAAGACTGGCAAAGAGACAGTATGATAATAGATTGAAAGGGAACCCACAATGTTCTACCAGCCTGTATATAATATGCAGATAGTAAGAAGTGTAGTGCATCAAAGAAAGTGTTATTTCCTTAAAGGCACAGGGCTAGGCTAGAATACTTAATGAGTATTTGAGATTGTTGCTTGCTGAGAAATAGGATAGAGAATCAAATGTTTATAAAAACAAAGATTGTCAAGGTAATGAATGTAAGAGAATTGATGGGCAAAAATTACAAAAGGTTGGCTATGATTAGTGAGGAGTAGTCATATGGTTCAGCTACCTTGCAGATTGCTAAGGGAAATATAGGTGGAGGGCTAGGCATAAGGTTCTAACATTCCCTTGGAAGTGGCACAGGATTGGAATGTAGAACTACGACATCCTTGTTTAAGGAACGTGCATGGACACTCTGTACAATTAAGGTTAGAAGTGAGGATGTTTACAAATGATTGTATACTGTTCAGAATCATCTCTGACCCCCAAAATGTTGCACAAGTCTAAGCTAGCATCTAGGCAACATTCATGCCTGATCTGATAAACAAGTAACATTTGCACCACAGAAATGCCAAGCAATGATCATCTCCAAGAAGAGAGAATAGCAGTATCTCCTTTGACAATCAATGCCATTGCTTTCACTGAATCTCCCACTGCTAACATCTTGGGCTTACAATTAACCAGAAACTGAACCGGACTAGATATATAAATACTTTGATGAGAACAGCAGGTTTGACCTATTGGGCAAAAGGCCTTCGTCAGGAATGGATTTCCTGATGAAGAGCTTTTTGCCCAAAATGTCGATTTTCCTGCTTCTCGGATGCAGCCTGACCTGCTGTGTGTTTCCAGCACCACTCTAATTTTAACAGAATGGGCAGTCAAGTGGCAGGTGTATTTTGGCAGGTGAGTTGTGGTAAGCAAAAAAATTCTTCGTGGCACATTTCTAACGAGTATGAAAGAGCAGAGGGCCCTGGTGTTGATGTGCATTGACAGTTAAAGGTAGACGTATAAACGGTTTTATAGCATCTCACCAAACTCCTTCAACAGCACCTTCCAAATATGCAACTGCTAAGCACCTTTAAGACAAGGGTACCAAATGCGTTTATCAACACTAAGTACAAGTTCCCATCTAAGACTCATCATCTTGTCTTGAAGTTATATTATCATTCTTCACTGTCATGGGATTAAAATCCTAGTGCTTCTTCCTTACAGTAGTGTAGGTGAACCTAAACCACACAGATTGTGACAGTCCTAGAAGGTGGCTTCTAAAGGGCAATTGGGGCTGGGGAACAATTGCTAGATGCATCAGTGGCAAACTGAAATAAAGAGATTTAGGTTAACACCAGTAGTGGGTAAAATTTTATAACCAATAATCAGGGAAAAAATTCAACAGGCACGCAGAAAGATTTGAGTTAATTAAGGGAGATCCAAGATGGCGGCGATCTAAAAGGTCTGCTCTGCTGAGCTCTGCACCACAACTCAGGTGAAGTGATGCTCTTGCCCTCCTCACCAAAGTTATTTGGGAAAAATTCAGTAGTTAAACAGATGCGAAATCATTATAAACATTTTTTTGATAAGTGAAGATGATAAAAGGTAAAAATTCGACTAAGTCCTAACACATGGAACATTCTTTGGCAACATCGGGCGTGCCCGTGACTGCAACTGCAAAAGCAGTTACAGCCTCCTTTGCAACTTTGTTGGAATTACTTACCCAACAGACTTTGACTGCAGAGCTTGTGAAGTCCCAGGAAATGATCGTGGTGTCGATAGAGGAGAGTCACACTAGGCCAGAACCAATTTCAACCATGCTGCACAAGCACGAGCAGGAGCTTGAAGGGCTCAGAAAGTGAATGGAGGAGGTCGAACAGCGGACCGCAGCATCGGAGACCGTGATCGAGTCCTCGATGGAGCGGATCCAGGCCCTCGAGAAACAGGTCCGGGCCTTAACCGAGCAGGTGAACAACCTCGAAAACAGACATCAGAGAAAGAATATCTGGATCATCAGGTTGCTGGAGGGAGTGGAAGGTGAGCAGCCAGCAACTTTTTTTAAAGACTGGCTGCTGCAATTTCTTGGTTGGGAGGCCGAGGTAGGCCGGGTGAAGGTTGGCAGAGCTCACCAGGTTGCAGTGCGCAGGCCCGGTTTGGACCAGCACCCCCTCCCAGTCCTAGTATGATTCCAATGCTACAGGGCCAAGCAGAGAGTTAATGAACTTCCAGAATACAGGGGAAGGATCCACAGGGCACTAGATCATATTTAGTTAAAACTCACACAACACCAAGTTATAGTCCAACAGATTTATTTGGAAGCACTTGCTTTCAGGGGGTGACAAGCCACTGATGAAGGAGCAGAGCTCCAAAAGCTAGTGCTTCCAAATAAACCTATTGGACTAAAACTTGGTGTTGTATGATGTTTAACTTGTCCACCCAGTCCAAAACTGGCACCTCCAAGTCATGGAGATTATATTAAAGATGAGTATGGGCGGTTTGTAATTCTTAAAGCCTCAGTATACGGTGGAGTATAGTATTTTGAATGCTTATTGTCTCCCGATGCACCCCCTTAAATACCTGATAGATGCATTCTCAAAATTGATTGTCCTTGTGTTGCAGCATATTACTATAGGGGGAGATTTTAACTGTCTTATGGATCCCACAATGGATAGAATGCCCAAAGGCCCCTCAAAACTTTCTCTGCAATCTAAGCAATTAGTTGATTTATGTGTGGAAGTGCGGTCAGTGGAGGTTTGGTGGCATCTCCATGCTGAAGTAATCTAATCTAATCTAATCTCCATGCTGCAGGTAGGGACTTTACATTTTTTTCTAATCCGCACAAGTGTAATACTAGGATTGATCCTTTCCTAGCCCCCATGATCTTTTTGGATTTGGTGATATCCTGCAGAATTGGGAATATTACCATTTCCAATCACACAGCAGTATACTTAGTGGTCAAGATTAAGAGCAATGTAGCAGGTCCACAGCACTGGTGAATGGATCCCTTTATTCTCAAGGACAGTAAATTCATTGAGCATTTCTCCGAGTTTAAAGCATTTTTGGCCATCAATTCGGATACAACCTGTCTGTTCTCTGGGAGACTGCTAAGGCTTATGCTAGGGGGATAATTATCTCTTACCCTGCCAGTCGAAAGCGACAGAAGGGAAAACAGCAGCGGCTGCTTGGGGCATGACTGAAGACAGCTGGGACGGCATATTTTGATAGACCATCAGTAGCTAAATTGCAGCGGGTCACAGGTCTTCAGTCCACCTTGAATTCTATGCTCACACAGACAGCAAGGAAGGAACTTTCTTTTGCAAAACAAAGGTTGTTTGAGCATGGTGATAGGCCGGACAAATAGCTGGTATATCTGGCCAGGGAAAAAAATGCTCCCAATCTATTACCTCAATCAGGTATAGAACTGGAATTCTTATTTGTGATTCTAAAAAGATCAATGCTGCATTTCGGAGATTTTACTCTGAATTATACCAGTTGGAATGCTATGAGGACAGATGGGCTAAGATGGAATCCTTTTTTAAGAACCTGAATCTTCCAGGCGTGACCTCTGAACAGGCGTCTCACCTTAATGCCCCTTTAACAGTGCAAGAAATACAGGAGGCGGGGAAGCAGCTTCAAAGTCGAAAGGCGCCCGGCCTCGGATGGTCTTCCTAGTGAATTCTACAAAGAATTTATAAATATATTGTCAAGGCCGATGCTGGACATGTACAATTACTCGTACAGTCATGATTGCCTCCCACCATCCTTGAGAGAGGCTAATATCTCGCTCATCTTAAGAAAGGGAAGACCCCAGAGGACTGTGCTTCTTTTCGGCCCATCTCGCTTCTAAATTCTGATTTTAAAAACTCTTGCATTAAGGATGGAAACAGTGTCGCCTTCCATTGTCAAAGAGGACTAGATGGGTTTTATAAAGGACCGCAGATTCTCCAACAATGTTAGGTGGTTGCCTAATATGGTCCAAACGTGTCAGCAGCAATCGGCTCAAGGATTAGTGATCTCTTTAGATGCAGAGAAGACATTTGATCGAGTTGAGTGGCCATATCTTTTATGGAACCCTGGGACTGTTTGGTCTAGGTGAAGAAATCTTTATTATGTGGGGAGGGGTCCTTTATAGTGAACCTCTGGTTGCAGTTCTCACCAATGGTATAAGATGCAGTAATTTTAGTACCTTTTAGGGGCAGTCAGCAAGGTTGTCACCTCTATTTTTTATGTTGGTGATTGAACTGCTAGCAGAGGCTATCTGTAGGGATCCTAATATAGCTGCCCCAGAAGTGGTGTCAAAGGCACATAAGATCACATTATATGTGGATGACATTATCTTTTTGTCGAACCCAGTAGTTTCAGTACCCCATTTGATAAAATGTTTTAATTTATTTGGCTTCTTTTCGGGTTATAAGATTAATTTTTCATAATTGGAGGATATGCAGCAATATCTGATGTTGAGAGTGAGTCACGGTTTCCCTTTAAGTGGTTACAGGGAGTTTTCTTTATTTAGGTACTTTTGTTATTCCTGCCTTCGATCAGTTATTTAAGGCTAATTTTATCCACTTGCTTGACAACACTAAACAAGATCTTCAAAGATGGGAAGCTCTTTCAATATCCTGGTTAGGTCGAGTAGACGTTATTAAAATGAATGTCCTTCCTCGTTTGCTATATCCTATGCAAATGCTTCCTTTGATTTCTCCCAGGCAAACATTTCAGAGACTCAATGGCTGTGAATATAAGTTTGCCCATTGAGCTGGAAGGTTCATTTTCAGAAGCTTCGTCACCATACTAGGTAACATCTTCAGTGAGCTTCTGGATGAAGCACTGCTGGTGTTTCCTACTTTCTATTTATATATTTGGGTTTCCGTATTTCTCGGGTTGAGAAAAATAACAGGAAATGACATCACCATATAAAATGATGTCACCACAGGGAATGACATCACCAACCCAAGGAAACTCAAACATATAAAAACAGAAAGCAGGAAACACCAGCAGTGCTTCGTCCGGAGGCTCACTGAAGATGTTACCTCATGTGGTGATGTAACGTCTGAAAATGTACCTTCCAGCTCAGTGAGCAAACCTACATCCAGAACCTCAACCTGAGCTACAAATCTTCTCAAAACTTGCTAACACAATGGCTGATTTAGCTCTTTTATCTGGCACGAGCAGCCCCTTATTAAGTTTGCCAAATTGCAATTGTCCCAAGGGCTGGGGGGGGGTGGACCTCCTGGATATTAAAAAATATCAATTAAGCTTCCTTTTATCTTTTGTGAATGATTGGGCTTGTCAATATGGTTGGATATTGAGGTGTCCCAGGCAAAGTTTCCTCTTATTAGCCTGTCTTCGATCAAATGAGGACAGTTGCGGAATACTGTCGTAATCCAATAATTATTAACACTGTCAAAGCATTGAGGGCAATGCGGCAGAGTGAGTGTAATATATCTAAAACTTATTTTCTTACCCCTTTAGCTAGTTATGGCAGGGTTCCAACAAGGATAATGGACCCCGGGTTTAATCTCTGGGCAGCTGGGGGAGTTTCCTGTTTGAGTGACTTATTTGAGGGAAAAACAATGATTAGATTCCCTACCGTGTGGAAACAGGCAATTTGGCCCAACAAATCCACACCAACCCTCCAGAGTAACCCACCCAGACCCGTTTCCCTCTGACTAATACACCTAACACTATGGGCAATTTAGCATGGCCAATCCACCTAACCTGCACATCTTTGGATTGTGGGAGGAAACCAAACACCCAGAGGAAACCCACGCAGAATCAGGGAGAATGTACAAACTCCACACAGACAGTTACCCAAGGCTAGAATCGAATCTGGGTCCCTGGCACTGTGAGGCAGCAGTGCTAACCACAGAGCCACCATTGGCCTTTGACTAAAATAAGCTGCAAGTAAGGATTATCTAGCAGAGACCTTTTCTGTTTTTATCCAGATTAGGGATTTTATTCAAAAAGGAACTATGCTTTTGACCAACGCCTAGAGATCCAATACAGAGAAAAGGTGCTTCATGCCAAGAGCACTCTCTCAGATAATACTCTTTATCATCTGCTGTTGGGGGGGGATCCTTGAATGATAATGAGTGACTATGTGAAGTCTGGCGGAGAGAATTAGGAGTTGAGATCTCCTCTGAAACATGGGAGGATATTTGTGAAAATGCGAGAAAGATTTCAATCTGTAATAGCACCCATGTCATGCAGTTGAAGATTCTTCATAGGGTCCAAATGGCCCCAGATAGCGTCTTGAAATTTAAGTTGGGAGCATCCTCAGTGTGCCCCAAGTATAAAATAAGTACTGGTACTCTCACTCACTGTCTGTGGTCCTGCCACTGGCTTCATACATACTGGAATGCTGTGGCAGGAGTAATAGAGAGGAGTCTTAGGGACCAAAATTAACATGGATCTGATCTCTCTTCTCCTGGACCTGCCCAATTTATCTTTTCTAGATATTAGGAGATAAATTTTTAATATTCTTACTTTCTGCATGAGAAAAAAAAGTGATGTGTTGGTTGTCTGAAAACCTCCCGGGCCTGTCAAATTGGCATAAACTAATCATGGAACATATCCCCCGGACTTTCTCACAAATATGGTGCACCAAAAGACTGAAAATTTTTATAAGACATGGCAGCCCTTTTCGCATTACCTAGATGCAGATTTGTCTGCCATTTTAATTAGAGCATTTGTGTAGCCATGACAATCTGATTTAGCGAACTTGGTACCCCGAGAGGAAGAATTTCAAATAAATGTGGGTGTAATATTCAATGCTCTTGAAGGTCGGGAGCTATTGTTTCATTGCGCTGAGCGGTATTATTTACTTATTACTTCTACTGGGCTGTTTATCTTGCACATGAATACAGTTTTGTTTGTTTGTATTGTTTTATATTTCTGTTTTTTTGTAGAGTAGTGTTGTTATTGGTTTATTGTGGTTGTAATTTTGTAATTTTATAAAAAAAAGTTCTCTCAATAAAAATATTTTTAAAAAAAGGACAGACACAACATATTTGGAACTGGCAGATCTAATCTGTTTTCATTACTGCAAATTACTCATTACTCCTAATTATTGGCATGGTTGGCCAATAGTTTGGATATTGCAACACAGATTAAAATTTCGCCATGATGTGAAACATGGAGGTGTGCATTACAATAAGGTTGATACCCAACTATTGCAATAGGACACAGACTAACAGAAGGGGTAGTCAAGTGACAGGTATATTTTGGCAGGGGCATTGTGATAAGCAAAAAATTCTTAATGGCACATTTCTAAAGTGTAAGAAGGAGCAAAGGGCCCTGGGATTCATGTGCAGAGACATTTAAAGGTAGACATATTAACAGAGCAATTAGCAAAGCATTTGGAAACTTAAGATTCACAAGTACAGGTATTGAGAACATAACAATAAAATTAGCTTTGTTTGACCACATCTGGATATTGTGTTTAATTCTGGTCACTACACTCTTGAATGAATGTGAAGTTCATTGAGAAGATGCAGAGCATGTTTACATTATGGTTCCAGCAAGAAGGAAATTTAGTTATAACACTGAGTTAGAGATACAGGTGTTGTTCTCTTGGGTAAAAAAGAGCTTGGTGTGGTATTTTATGGAGATGTACAAGATTACAGATGTCTACTGCCTCAGCTTCCTTGCCACTTAGCAGAAATTCTGACCTTGAGTTACATCTACAGCAAGCAATAAGGGCAGGAGAGACACCTGGACAGCCATGTATTGGAAAGGAAGTGGGAACCAGTACTATGTCTGTTGTGACAATACTATGGCTTTAAGAGATGTATTTTGTCATTTTTTTAAAAATGAAGACAGTTTGAGAGAGAAGTACCAAGCAGTCTACTCGAAACCAATAAAGTAAACAGCTAATGAGGCCTTGAGTTTTATTTAAAGTTGGAACAATAGAAGCAACTTGAATGGGTGAGTCAAACTCACAGAACCAGGATCTTTAGTTTTAGTTTTCTGCAGTTGCTGGGGTCTTGAAGCTCAATACGGAAGATCTTATTCTTCTCTCTGTTACAGCTAAAAGCTGAGGTACTCTTTCTGCTGATGTATTTGTGTGTGGCACAGTTAGCACAGTAGTAGTTAACATATCCTTTTTAAAAGCATACATTAGCCAATTTTTAAAATTTCAACTATTTTAACAGTAGTATAAAAATAAAGTGTGTTTTGCTTAACGATGAATAGTTCGATCAATCGAATGGCATCTGCAACGCTGTATACTTACTTTTAAAATAAGAAAAATTTAGGATCTTGACTATCTTCTGAATATATTTGGTGGGAGGGGGGAATTGGTGTGGTCCATAACACTGTCCATACCTCCAGACCACAACATGCTATAGAAAAATCAGATTCTTAGCGTGATCTATTAAATACCCCTACCATACATGATTATACCAGATTTGGAAAGACAAAGAAAATCTGATCTAATTAGATTGGAAATATAGATTTATAGTTTTGGGTAAGAGATGCAGGCGAATGTGAGGAAGAACATTTTCATACAGCAAGGATTAGTAATCTGAAACCTGTCGCCTACCTGTATGATGGATCCAGTGAAGATCCAGGATTTTAAAAAGAAATTTGAAAGGCATTTGAGTTAAATAAACTCACAAGTCTGTGATGGTAAAACAGGGGAGTGGATCTGACTGGGTTGTTCTACAGAGAATTGACAATGCCTTGTTATCATAAATGACCTATTCTGTGCTATAAAAAGTCCATCACTCTGAAAAGATAAGAATGATTAAAAATAAAAAAACTACTTTTACGGTAATTTATGTATAGTGTCTTTCTGATTGCATTTTCATACATTAATTAGAGAAACATACAATTTCACTGACCAGTTTGAACTTCCAATTATCATCAATGGTTTTTCCAAACACACTGACTTGTGTTTCAAAATTCAATAAATCTGGATTAGTCACCATAATCTGCAAGATAAACAGATTTAACAAATAGGGGAACAATTCATTGCATATTTCAAAAGTACCACAGGCTTCAAGGTAGCAAAACTGAGCCCCGTAGCACAGCTGGGGACCATGCTAAGGAAGCTGTGAAGTGAAAAATGAATGCTTCAGCCATTCCAATGAGGATCCATGGGGAACATTTACAAAACAGAGTACCAGCTTGAACATATTGGGCCCCTCTTGTTGTTATTGCTTCTAATGGCGGACCACAAGGGCCTCAAGTTCAGGTTTACAATCATTTATTCAAGCAAATGCAGGTAGAGTCTGTCCTAAAATAGCTAAGGCAAAACCCTGCTGAACACAAAGAGCTCATTTTTTCATAAACATCTAGTCATGTGCACAGTTTATTATTTAAATTCCTGTCTTGTCTGAATATAATCCTATGAATAGTGGATATCTCCAGCCCCAGGTATACATCTTTACTCACCAGACCATGGCCTTTTTATCTTGCCCTAGCCTGACTCTCCATTGGTATTGTTTCTTTCAACCTTATCCATTTGTCTTCGTCCTCCCACTAACTCATAACCAGTTGATTCTTAATGATTCTCAAGGCTTTTCCTGAGGTTTCTGCTGATCTCAGCTTTTATTAGAGACATAAAAACTGCAGATGCTGGAATCCAATGTAGACAAGCAGGAGACTGGAAGAACACAGCAAGCCAGGCAGCATCAGGAGGTAGAAAAGTCAACGTTTCAGGTATAACCTTTCTTTAAGACTGGGAATGGGTGCTGTTGATCTCAGCCTTTATGGTGAACAAGGTCCTTTTGGAGATATCTGTTCTTTTGGTTTTACTGTGAATGTAGTGTTACAACACAATTGTGTACACTTCTTTTAATTAAACTAAACTAAACTAAAGAGGCCTGGCACTCCAACCACAATGCCATAAACAAACACATAGATCTAGATACCATCTATCAAACCCTCAGAAAATGAACAGGAAATGACATCACCACAAACCCCAGGAACCCCATCCAGGTCAAACATATAAATAGAAAGCAGGAGACAACAGCTTCGCTTCACTTTGAGGTCGTCACTGATGATGTTACCTAGCCAGGTAATGAAATGTCTGGATATCAAACCTACAGCTCAGCGAGCAAACCTACAACGTAAACCTCAACCTGAGCTACAAACCTTGCATAAACTAAACACCCAGAAAAGCTCACATTGCTTCATAATCTGTTAAAATGTATGAGTGACACAGAACTCCCAAATTCCACTATTTAACAAAAATAATATTAATTTATTCTTTAACTCTAAAAGTGAACATTAAACAACTATTTGCGACTCTAAGACCCCTTTTCTCTTAACTGCTTATTGTCTACTTCCAATCTATAACAATGTACTATTTCAATAAAATGCTTATTAAAGTTACATCAACTTAATTTCAAAATTATTTAGCGGCTTCGTTGTTAGTGTCTTTCTTCTTTTGGTTGAAGATCTCCCTGAGTTGTCTTCTTTTTTTTTACTGTAAAGATGTTTCATATGAAAAGGTACCTTTGATAGAGAGTGTTTCAATCTTTTGAGTCTTTTTCTCTCAATGGCAGTTACTCTCTCAATGGCAGTTACTCTTTCTGACATACAACATGCCTGCTATTTTTATACCCCCAACATCGGATTGTCTCATTGATTCGAGATTGGCAAAACAATAAATTCAAACTTGACTTTAGTATCCTGAAGCATAATTTAAAGTGGTTGGTTAAATTCAAATTGTGCCAAAACAGCAACAAACTCAGGTATCCATTTCACAGCCAAATGTTATATATTTTCAATTTTCCAGTACACTCTGAGACTGCTAGTTATTTATATGACAGGAGCTTATAAGTTCTCAGTGCAAAACAGCATTCACTCTTTCTTAAAGGTACAGTACATGCCTTCAATTTCATAACAGTTCCTCCTTAAGAAAAAAATGAACCATCATAATGAAAAGATGGCTTCATTTTTTTTCTAATTCTTAATCTCATTACAATGAAATACATAGTACATTAATCTAAGTTCATATTAATTTCTGCACACATACATATACAACATTGGAATCTGTTCAATCTTATCTATACTTTATCCTTAAAATCCATGATAATGCATCTGCTATCACATTTTTACGACTCACAACATGTACAATTTGTAAATAAAAAGTCTGTAACATAAGACCCCAATGAAATAGTTTCATATTCTTGTCTTTAAATTGTTCCAAGAATGTGAGAGGGTTGCTGTCAGTATACACAACTGTTTCTGACACATTGTTCGTCACATAAACATTAAAATATTGTAAGGCCAGTACCAAACTCAATAATTCCTTTCCGATGGTAGAGTATTTTCTCTGGTGGATGTTGAGCTTCTTTGAAAAGTAGCCAATTGGCCATTCAATTCCATCACCATCTTCCTATAGCAGTACAGCTCCAACTCCTATATCGCTAGCATCAATTGCAACTTTGAACGGTTTCAAACAATTTTGTGTAGCTAAAACTGATGAAGTAGTTAATACTGTTTAAAATTCTCAAATGCCTCTTGGCATTGATCTGTCCACTGAAATTTTGTGTTCTTCTTCAGTTCAGATTTTTCCTGCACCATTCATCACTAAGTGAATCTAAACTCCTTCATTTTTCTCTTTAGTTTTTGCTTTGTGCTGTGACTTATGATAGTGGAATCTGGTTACAACACATTCTGGAAAGATTCCAGGATATTTTTCTTTTAACTCCTCAGTTCCCTGGTCTCCCTTTGGCTTTTCCACAACAAGGGTGTCACTCCCCCCTTGGATCCTGCTAAATCGTTCCCAAGAACAAACTGTATTCCTGGAACTCACACTCTATCAGTCACTCCCACTGTTACTTCCCCAGTCTTGAATTGCTACTCCAGCCTATACATATGGAAACAGTAAATTTCTGTCCATCTATCCCAGATCAGAGTGCAAATATGTTAATCTCTTACTATTAGAGACTGATTTGATCCCATATATCTCAAAATTATAACTTCTTTCCCTTCTCCTCCTGTTTTTTCTGAGTAAACTTTACCCACAGAGGCAAAGTCTTTATCGAGATCAGGCACTAACTCAATACCCAGCCCCTGCCTAGGCTGTGCACTTTCTAGCAGCTCCTCAACTTTTCTTGGTGTTTCCTTTATTACTTCCACTAATGCCATTGGCTTAACCTCTTTTACCACATCTTTTCCCACAGCGCTTTTCTTTAACGACCAGCATTGTGACTTTATGTGTGCCACCTTACCATAGTGGAAATACCTGAGGCCTTTCATCTCCTTTTTACCCTCTTGGATTTCTTTTTTAACCTGTGGTAAACAATTACCAGTGTGCTCTACTCTTTGTTTTGTTGTGCAGGATCTCCCCTTCTCCAAATTTCTATCCCTCACAGGATGAAATTCTTGCTGGAAGTTAAATTTTAGAGAAATCTCCTGATGCTGCCTGGCTTGATGTATCTTTTAGCCTTCTGCCGGTCTACTTTACAAGCTAACGTTTGCCTTGTGCATCAATGCATATTCATCTGCCATCTCTGCTGCTCTCCTCACTTCTTGAACTTTCTGCTCATTCACATGAATTATCATTTCTGGAAATGAGTTTTTAAACTGCTCCAGCAGAATAATCTCTCTTAGAACCTCATAGGTTTTATCTATTTTTAAGGCCTGCACTCATCTATCAAAATTACTGTTTAATTCTTTCAAGCTCAATCTAAGTCTGACATGGTTCCTTCTTTATGTTTCTGAACTACATTCACATCTCTTAAAGGTATAGTATACACCTTCAACCTCGTAACAGTTGGAATTCTTATTTAACTCTTTTCGTCCATTTAACTCTTACAGCCAACATCTTCTAAGACCTTCCAACATTGTGGCAGCTGCCTGAATAGCAGGCATGAGACAACATGCAGGTCACACTAAATGCAGGTGCTGTCAATGCAATCAATGTCTTCCTGCACCATTGGGAATCCTGTTACCCTGGCAAAGACATTCATTCCTGACTAGTCTCTTTGCTTGGAGAGAATACATGTATACAAGTCTCAAAGGCCCTAATGCAGTGCAGCACCTTAAACCATGTGACTGTTTCTGGTTTGACTGAATTCTTGGGTATAGAATTTTAGGATCAAATTATCTTGACCATCACTAGCAATGTCATTCCTGTTGCATGCTGAAACTGCAAGTTTGAGGTGATAGTATAGTTCAGAGACCAATTTGTGGTTAATCACAATTGTGTCAAGCACTTCTGAGGTGAAGATAAGGGTCCACTCTATATTTTACTCTGAAATGATAGATTTTGAATCGATCTACACAGACATTTATGAGCTTTGATTATCAAAATACATATAGCAACTTACATGAAATAACTCCACAGAGGACGGTATCCTGTCACTAAGTCACCCTTTATATATATACATGAACAGTCCTTGACTTTAGTACTGCCTTGTCAGAGTCAACTATCAGAATGGCAGTATCTCTGACACTCACCTTTTTATCTATCAGCCAAGGCTCCCTGATTGAACTAGTTAACAGCCCCAATCAGGGAACTCATATTCCATGAGGTCCAGCTGGCTGTCCTCATTACAATCACTACATCCCTCCCTCTCTAAGTTCAAGGACATCAACTGGTCCTTTTTTGTTGGAGAGCCTCCTGGGGTGTTTTAGCACTGGATCAATTTCCTCTGACTTGACATCCAATGTGGTAGTTGACCTTTTGTCACCTGAGTAGAATTTCATTCTCTTTTTTAAGCGACTACATGCATCATTTTTATCAACACTTGACAGAGAGGATAGGCCCATGTGCTCTGGCAGCCTTTCAGACTGTTCCGAGGTACAGGGCATATGTTGCGAATGTGCAGCTTTCATACGGTCCAAATGTTTGTTTAGGACCATAGCACCTACCCAAACTAAATACGTCACTAGTCCTGACCTTGTAGTGACCATGCCTCTTAGCCATGCAGGACATTTCTGTGATTCTTACACCAAACTTCATCCCAAATTGTCTCTCTCACTTGGTGGAGTCTTCTGTCTGACATTGGTGTTCCTAATGCCATATCACATCCCTGCAACCCAAATCTGGGATGATCAGACTTAACCCGGTGCAGAACCTTCCACACATTAGCAACTCTGCCGATGCTATCCCTTAGCTGTATATAGGGTAACGTTACAATCAAATAACAGTGACAGTTTGATATCTGTAGGTAGATTCTCCAAGCCAATTTCAAAGTTAAAATTGCACTTTCTGCAAGGCCATTGGATGATGACTGGTATGGAGCTGTCCTTGTTTGTCAAATTCAATTCAACTTGAGGAAATACCCAAATACTCTCTTGGTAAACGATGGCCCATTATCTGTGACCAATACTCCTGGGACTCCGTGTATTGAAAAAGATGCTCACAGTTTTTCTGTCATTGACCCCATGTTTGAAAATGGACCCTATATATGTGCAACTAAATTGAGTGGGCAGCTATAATGACTAAGAATATTGAACCCATGAAAGGGCCTGCATAGTCGATGTGCAACTGAGTCCAAGGTTTACCCTGGAATTTCCACGGATATGAGGGAGCTGCTGGAAGTAATTTTTGTTCTTGTTGATCTTCTGGACACTGCCCCACCAATGCAGCTATGTCTGCATCCAGACCTGGCCACCCAACATAACATCTCGCCTACATCTTAATTTTGGAGAACTCTGGATGGCCCTGGTGGCAACCTTTGCTCAGGACAATCACTCTTGTCCCCCATAACAATATGCCATTCTTGACTGTGAGCTGATCTCTGGGTCCAAAAAGGTTTTGATTCTACTTGTAAAGGCCTTTTGGTTTCCCCCATCACCACCAGTTGTTTCAGTTTTCAAAGGATTGGACCTTTCTGCTTCTGATAATGTCAGCTGTGACTGGGGGTGTATCCAGAAAATTTACTATCATTACAGACTCTTCCACTGGGGGTATCGCTGCTGGCGTATCTGCTAATGAGAGGCAGGTCAATCTGCATTTGCTACTTGGCCTCCTGGCCAGTGTTTTAAATTGTAATTATACGCACTTAGTATTAGAGCCAACCACTGAATGCAGCCCAAAACTATGAGAGGCATTGCCTTGTCCTCTTTCAGCGGACCAAATTTGTACTCTATGATAACCACAAATTTTCATCTATAAAGGTATTAGTGGTACTTCCTGACTCCTAATATGACTACCAATCCTTCTTTCTCTATCTGGCGCATATTTGTGCTCTGTAATAGCCGAAGCCCTGGGCATTCCTCTCCATTGGACCACCTATGAACTAATATCACCCCAATGCTAGACAGAGGAGGCATTGCATGTCAATACCAGATCTTTCTTTGGATATAGTGTGCCAACTATAAGGATAATAGCTGTTTCTATACTTCAATGAAAGCTCGGACTTGTCTATGCAACCATTTCCAAGGCTGACCTTTTTTTTTTAGGAGTTCATGCAAAAGTGCAATGGAGGCCAGGTTATGTATGAACTTTCTGTCATAATTTACCAACCCAAGAAATGACATAGAGCACCTGGATAAACATGGAAGCTGGGGTTCTTTTGATCACCCTCACTTTATCATGCAACAGGTGTAACCCGGACTTATCGACTCTGTAGCCCAAGTAGGTCACATATTTTTCCTTCTTAGGTGTATGCCTGCTCGGAAAAATGCCTTAAAACTATATCCAAATTCATTAAAGTGTTCCCTGTTATTAAATCATCATTTAGGTAGATGACCTGAGGTACACCTCACAAAAATCTTCTCCATCTTCCGCTGAAAAATTGAACAAATTGACGTACCCCAAAAGGCAGTCTCATATATTGGTACAAACCATTATGGTTATTAATTCTTTCATACCTCTGGGAATTCTCATCTAAACACAATTGCAAGTAAGCATAGCTTAAGTCCAGCTTCGAGAAGGACAGTGCCCCTGCCAGCTTTGTATATAAATCCTCTATCCAGCGGAATGAATACTTATCCAGATGCAAAAAGCAGTTTACTGTTTGTTTAAAATCCCTACCAAAGCAAAATGACGCATTAGGCTTCAAAATTGATACAACCAGTGCTGCCCATTTTGCAAATTGGACTCATTTGATGATTCCTTCACTTAGCAGCCTTCTGATTTCTGCCTCTACTCTTGCACGTAAGGCAAATGGCATTGGGTGGGCCTTGCAGAATCATGGAATTCTTTGCTCGTCAACATACAAGGTGGCCTTAGCTTCCCTGATGGTACCCAGACTTTCCCATAAGATCTCTGGATATTTAATTAGGACTTCACTCAGGCATTTTCTAATTCAAAAATATCAAGCAAATTTAGGTGAATCTCTCACCCCATCAAGGTGGTGCCTGAGCCTTTTACTACAATCACTGGTAACTGAATCAGCTGTTTTTCATAAGAGACTGGAACCAAAGTCATACCCTTAATCTGTAAATATTTCCTGGTAAAAATTGCCAGCCTAGCTGTGGTCTTGTGCAAACTTAAGGGTTGGAGTTCAGAGCAAATTTTATTAAAAACTGGTTCTGTGATCACTGATACAGCTGCACCAGTATTAACCTCTATTAGAACCATGTAACTAGACTTTTATTTTGATTGGTTTGGATTTGGATATTGCCAAGCAATTTGATTTTCCAAACCAGAGAACTAGGATGTGTAGATGGAGTTTCCAGGGTATGAACTCTCCTGGATACAATTCTGGTTACTGGCCTGTGAGTTGTCTTAATTTAGATCTAGTAAGAATCTTTAGCTGCCTCGAGTCCACATACTGGCAGCAGCTACAATGGCTTGCCGACCAGGATCCTGAAGAAAATTTTAACCATATGACAAAAGTTTAGCTTTGTTTTGGAGCTTTGCTGTGGGCGACCTAGAGTCCCTCTGATCAGGATATGTCCTGAGTGAGGCTATGCAATTGCCTTCACCCAAGTGGTGTTCCTCAAACTCATTCGGACTACCAAGTGTATCCACTTCCACCGGAATGCCCTGTAACCCATATGCTCCACATGCCACAATTTCCAATGATAAAAGCCAGTTGGACTTCAGCCAGTCGGTGTTTTTGCATAGGTACATCATTAGTCCCCCATATCAAATGGTCTCTAAGCATCTGATTAAGGGTTAAACCAAAGATACAGGCTTCTGCCAATCATCTTAACCTAGTCAAAAATTCCAATACGGATTCCCCTAGTTCTCGAATTGCTAAGTAAAACCGATAGTGTCTCAGAATTACAAGAGGCTCAGGGTCATAATATTCTTTAACTATGTCTGTTAATTCTTGAATTCATATCTGGTGCCTCAGAGAAAGTTCTGCTCCTAATAACAGAAAAATCTGTGGCTCCATAAACAAAGGCATGATATAAGAAATGCTTACCCAAACTCAAAGACGACTGTTGCGAGTGAGGTTCTTCAGGAATGAGCTTTACTCTCATGATCACTAAAATAACTAAACAAAGGCTGCTATCCCATCATCAAGTTATCTTTTACTTACACATGAATAGATCTTGACTTTTGCACTGCTTCTTCAGAGTCAGGTCTCAGACTGGCAGTATCTCTGACACTCCACTTTAAGGTCAATGCAAACCATCAAAGTTGAGGGACAGGAAGGGAATCTATCCAATTTAGTAATTACCATTACTGATGAACGGAGTCAAAGCGGTTCAATGAAGTGATTTTCTAGCATGTTTTGAATATCTGTTTCTTCTTGAGCATTTTTCTTTCTGGGCTCAACCAATAATTATGTTGTTTAATCAGTCCTGACTCTCCTATGTCCACATCGTGCCTAGCTCATGTCGTACACTAGATAGAATCATAGAGTTATACAGCATGGAAACACACTATTTGGTCCAACTCATCCATGCCAATCAGATATCCTATATTGATCTACCAGCATTCGACCCATACACCTCTAAACCTCCCTATTCATGTACCCATCCAGATACCTTTTAAATGTAATGTAATTTAACCACTCCACCACGTCCTCTGACAGCTCATTCAATACAAACACTACCCTCTGCATGAAAAGGTTGCCTCTCAGGTCTCTTATAAATCTTTCCCCTCTCACTTTAAACCAATGCTCTTTGGTTTTGGACAGGGTAAAGGACCTTGGCTATTCACCCTATCCATGCCCCTCATGATTTTGTAAACCTCGATAAGGTCATGCCTCAGCTTCCAATGCTGCAGGAAAAAAAGCTTCAGTCTTTTCAGCCTCTCCCTATACCTCAAACTCTCCAATCCCGGTAACATCTTTGTAAATCTTTTCTGTATCCTCTCAAATTTAACAACATTGTTCCTATAGCAGTGGCACCAGAACTGAACCAGAATTCCAAAAGTGGCTTAACCAATGTCTTCTAAAGCGCAATATGATATCCCAACCTCTATACTCAGTACACTGACCAATGAAGGCAAGCCGGCCAAATGCCTTCTTCACCACCCTGTCTACCTCCTGACTCCACTTTCAAGGAACTATGCATCTGCACCCCTAGGTCGCTTTGTGTGGCAACACTTCCTAGGGCCCTACCATTAACTGTACAGGTCCTGCCCTGATTTGCGTTACCAAACTGTGACATCTCACATTCATCTAAATTAAATTCCATCTGCCACTCTTTGGCCCATTGGTCCATCTGATCAAGGTCCCACTGTACTCTAAGATAACCATCTTTACTGTGCACTACCCCTCCAATTTTGATGTCGTCTGCAAACTTACTAACCATTCCTCCTATACTCACATCCAAATCATTTACATAAATGACAAAAAGCAGTGGACCTAGCACCAATCCTTGTAGCACACCACTGATCACAGGCCTCCAGTCTGAAAAATAACCCTCCACCACCACCCTCTGTTTCCTACCTTCAAGCCAATTTTGAATCCAATTGGCTAGCTCCAACTGAATTAAACGAGATCTAACACTGCCAACCTGTCTACTATGCTGAACCTTGTCGACTGCCTTGCTGAAGTCCATATAGAGAAGGTCAACCACTCTGCTTTCACCAATCTTCTCTGTCACTTCTTCAAAACACTCAAACACATGAAGCCATGCTGATTATCCTTAATCAGTCCTTGTCTTTCCAAATGCATGTAAATCTTGTCTGTCAGAATCTCCTCCAACAACTTACCCACCACTGATATCAAGCTAACCAGTCTACAGTTCCCTGGCTTTTCCTTACCACCTTTCTCAAATAATGGCACCACATTAGCCAAACTCCGTCTTCTGGCACCTCACTTGTAGCTATCGATAATACAAATATTTTAGCAAGGGGCCTAGCAATCTCTTCCCTAGCTTCCCACAAGGTTCTTGAGATCTATTCAGTAGTTTACAAGACCGTGCTGTTGTCCTTTCTTTAAATATGAGAATATAATGTCTAACTGTCCCAGTATTTCTATATTAGCTAGTCGCATTGTAGCAATTTCACTTTCAGAATTGCCTGCCTCTCTTCTACTTCACTTTTACTATCTTTGTCAACCTTCCACTACTCTTAGCACCTGACACACTTGTTCTTTCTTATCCCCTTCCATATAATAATACCTTTTCAACATGTTTATGTGACACAACTAATTCTCCTGCAATCAGTGGATTTATCAGTTAAGTCACTTTACTAACCCTCCTAATTACTTCATATAGACCACAGAATTCATCCCCTGCTTGAAACATCCTACATGTTGAATGTATATCTGCTCATCTTTTTTATTTACACTTGTGAATTTTCATATACTCTTGTACTACCTGACATGCTCCTGTAAGTCTTCTTAGAAGCATAGACATGCAATCCAACATTGAGGATGTGTCTTTTTGGTTCAGGAACTTCTCCCTAATCAATTATAATGGACGTCGATTCTCATGACCATAAATCAAGCATTACAACTCCAGGAGATTCATTTGGGGAATCTCTGGTAGCAAATAATACAAAATCTAATATTTTTCCCAATCCTGTGGGTATTCATGACAGTGTGCCTTAATTGTGGTTTTGAGAGTCAGATGGTAGCTCTCTAAAGCTGCCTGTCATGCAGATGATATACAACTGACTTCAACCTTTTTATACCTGAACTGATGATTTCCTGGAAATGTTAGACAGAAAAGTTAGAATGCTGAATAGATTGGATCTCAATCGGTATCCTTAACAAGTAGAAAAAAACTGAATTAACTTTTCCACTACTACCCCAGCTGTAAATGCTCTGAAAGAATAGCTTTTGGGAATTGGATTGTCATGCACATAACTATAAAAAAAAATTATATCCTGCTCTTATTTGCAGTAGTGGTCCTACACAATCTACTCAATTGAAAAGCTGGCATGTGCATCAAAGTGCTGATTTAATACATTTGATATATGTGAAATGTTTTACTGCATCTTTCTGAAATCATAAGTCTTGGCCATGTAAGGTACCTGGTTATCGATGCCTGCTTTTTATGCATTATTACATGTCCTGCCAAAGGAATTTCATGTGCTACTCACAATATCACCATACGATACTTGAGCTGTACCACTATTTGATAAACAACTGTCCATTATTCATTGGATGGTCTTTGAGGATGTCTTTACTTCCTCATCAAAACTTCATTGTTTATATAATAGCACTCTGGAACACTTGCAACCTCAGCCTCAGTGTTAGCTGCAGGTGCTAGCTTAATTAACTCCTGAACCTCAGTTAAAGAAGACATACCAAATATTTTTGAATTATCCTCAATCCTGAAAAGTTCTTCAGTTATTTGACATCTGGTTATGGTATTACTGTGACCACTGGTGATGGACTTTGTTTAGATATTGCTTTTGCTACAAAGCGGAGGTTGACACCCCTCTGAGAAATAAAACCAAAACACCCAAAGAAGAGCGCCTCGCCCTACAATCTGTAAAAGGAGTGTGAAAAGTGGTGTCACCTGGTTTTCAGAAACTTCTAGTGGTGAAATAAAAGAAATCCCAGATACTCACTTTAAAATCAACATTAAAAATCACACAACACCAGGTTATAGTCCAACAGGTTTATTTGGAAACACTAGCTTTCAGAGCTCTGCTCCTTCATCAGGTGGTTGTTAGGCAACCATGTGATGAAGGAGCAACACTCCGAAAGCTAGTGCTTCCAAATAAAGCTGTTGGATTATAACCTGGTGTTGTGTGATTTTTAACCTTGTACATCCCAGTCCAACACCAGCACCTCCAAAATCATGTTTAAAATCAACTAGTGACAATTTATTTATCTAACTCTAACAGTGAACAAATTAAACTATTAACAAATCCCTTCTAACTATTCCTGAATAAAGCAAGATTCTTCTGGTATGTTGTTTCAATAAATACAAGTCCCACTCATATTTGTCATGAAGTGGTGTATGTGGGTGTACTGAAGTTATGTGGGTGTACTGTACCTTTAAGAAAGTTAAAAGCTAGTAGAACTACCTGACAGCACCAAGAGTTCTGAAAAAAAAATGTAACATTTGGTCAAACGAACCGATTAGCTGTTTGCCTGAAGACAAAAACAAATCCGAATTCGACCAATCATTTTAAATTATACCTCGAAAAATACCAAATTCCAATCAAGCTTGAATTTAGTATATTGACAATCTTAAAAGTCAATGACACAATCTGATGATTTGGGGGTATAAGACTGGGAAAAATTGAACAGTTGAAAGGAGAACTGCCACGTCACCAGCATATAGAGACTGCCTGAAAAATAGCTCTCTATAAGTACCTTTATCGATCAGTAACCTGTGAAGCAGAATCCCCAAGAAGAAGAAAAGAAGTCAGGAATACAGAGAAGAACCAAAAGCTGACTCGTTTTGAGATAAGAAGTTTTGTTTTGTAAATCTTAATCAGGATTTTTATTGGACCAGTTTTGTAGAGGGGAAAGTAAAAGATAGGTTAGAGGAAGGAGTTGTAAATATATGTTAGTTAATTATTCTCTGTTATACTTTCAGAAATAAAGTTGTTAATTTTTACTTTAAATAGTTCTTGGCCTCTTGAATTTTCACAGATTACTGCATGGAATAAATATTTTCTGTGGTTGCTGATTTAAATTAAGCAAGAGGGTTTATCCCGTGTTGTAACATATACAAAAAAAAGAATTTAGTCTCTCAAAATTATCTTCAGGAGCTCAGGGCCATTAGATCTGGCGGATGGCAGTTTGCTCTGGGTCTCTGTCCAATTGCCCTCTTCTTTTATACCCTTGATGACATATCAATATTTCTTACAATATGATTGGTCCTATGTTGTCAAAACCATCAGATTTAAATTTAATAGGTTTTTGGTGTCTAAGTACCAAATTGATTGGCTAAATTCAAAAAAACTGTTGTCTTGGTAAAAACTGCTGCTTGCTGAAAATGCATTGCTGGAAAAGCGCAGCAGGTCAGGCAGCATCCAAGGAGCAGGAGAATCGACGTTTCGGGCATGAGCCCTTCTTCAGGATCCTTTTGCTCCTTGGCTACTGCCTGACCTGCTGCGCTTTTCCAGCAACACATTTTCAGCTCTGATCTCCAGCATCTGCAGTCCTCAGTTTCTCCTAAAAACTGCTGCTTGGCCTACTAACTATATGACCTTTCGATAAAGATGTTTCAATTTGGGTACTCTCTGTGAACTTGTAAACATTCAACCTGCTGCTCACAGACATCCATTTTAAATCTCTAAGCACCGAGAAAGCACCATCTTTTAAAGATACCATGCAATTCTTGTCCCCTTAGCATTTTACAATTTTACAACACCAAATTCTAACTTCCTGCCTCCAAATCTACAATTACTGTACCTAATTTCACAACACTCTGGTCAAAACAAATGATTGCTCCATCTCTTTAGTCTCACTGAACATTTCATCATAAATAAAGTTGTAACTTTCACAGTTGCTATACCATTCCCCAAGATTAAACCACTTTTATCCATAGGTAATTTCTTGATTACCTGACAACCAATAGTCAAGTCATATTCCAATTGGACTTTGTATGTGGAGCTGGATGGACTCTCCCCCTATCACATTTGCCAACATTTTGGTTTTCATTGAACTCTCTGGAGGGAACACTGAACCCTCCTCCTGCAAGAGAGTTTGAGTATCCCCTGTACTCCTGATTATAGTTGTGGGCCTTGATGTTTCCTTTGAGGAAATGGGGTTATCTTCCCATTAGTTGAAAATACTTCATACCTCTCAACTGCCCTATGTACCTTTTCTATATCTCCACAGATGCAGCTAGCCAAGAGAATTTTGGAATTAGTAGGCTTCCCTCAAATACAGGACGCCGTTAACTGCATCTGTATTACCATAAGGACATGAACTCATCAACCTGACAACATCATAAATAGGAAACCCATCCTTAGGGTTGTGAGTTTTGCTGATTAGATGGAGCAGGACTGAAGAGCTTTGACTGATCCATTGGTTGCAGTCTGTCATTGCTTTCCCTAAAGAATGCAGTTTAAACTGTTTAGCAGACATGTAATGCTGTGCTGTGTCTTTCCCACATTGGTATCACATTTTGAGATACCCCTAGTGCTGCTACTGGCATTTTTTCTATACTCAGGGAATCAAGTTGATCACCTGACTTGCAATGGTAGCATGATGAGTATCCCCTCTTACAAAAATCAGTAGTAGCTGCCCCAAACAACCTGCTTTTCTGCTGAAATATTCTACACTCACACCATATTCTACACTCACACCATATTCTGCTATTAGTTGATTTAATCCAGCTAGTCGTCCATATCTAATATTAAATTGCTGTAATATTCCCAATAGACTAATTCCACAATATGACAAAAATAATATTTAATGCAAAGATACCAATTCCATAATATTACAAAATTGGCTCAACGAAGTAAAACAAAGTAGATGAGAAAACCTTAGAATTTATCGACTTTTTATCACTTACTAAAGTTCAATGACAAAAACTAGAAATGTGACTTTTATCCCAGATTAAAAGTTACTCAGTAATAAGACAAAGCTGGTAGAATGTTACTTATGGAAGAGAATAAACAACCATAAAAACAAAATGAGATCATCATTTGTCCTTTGCTAATATTCCAGGATATAAAAAAACATAATTTATACAATAATTAAAAGATGTTAAACAGTTCAGTTTCCATTTCAGGTAACGGCAGTGCTCAATTTCAAACATGGTCACTTACCAGACAACGTGCACTAGTTCCCGGCTTTGGCACAAAATTGACAGAGAAATTTAAACTTTCCTTCATGTCAATATAGTGAACCTTGTTTTGAAAATCACTTTCCAGAATCTCTATCTGAAACAATCAGGAAATCAAACAGGAAATTCTTCCTTAAAAGTTCAATTCAATAACTTCATAACAATGTGCTTCATAATGTAAAATAATGATCTCCAACAATTTTATATTCAGTTGTTGAGTCATAAATACAGTGTCAGATTAAACAAATTTGTGTACCAAGAGCTGGATAATGTCCAGTCCTGGTATGCCATTGAGGGTATGGTGGCCTCCTGTTTGCTATTGTCTAAATATGGGCACATATATTGTAATGTTGCATAAATACAAGTTTTTTAACACATATATTCCATATATCAAACAGTGATATGGCAATTGAGAACTTCAACATTAACAGGTTACTTTAGATTGTGAAGAACATTTCACTTTTAAAGAGAAAATATTTTATTTCAATTATGGCAAGCAGTACAGAAGACACTAACTATGTCAAACTATGACAAGGCTCCTGGATACTTCAGAGCTACAACATAATTCGCAGATTGGCTTCTGGCTAAAAATACATCTGATTCCAGAAAATCTTCAGGATAAGGCACAGTAGCCATACACTTTATCAAGGAAATGATCCCAAATTACAAAACATTTCAAAGTGTTCATCGTAGAATGAGAGGACATAATGATCCTCATAGTTTCTCATTCTAGAGCACTGCAGTTCTACAGAATTTTCTAATATCATGGAATCATTACATGGTCAAACAAGAGAGAACCCTTTCAATTAGAATGGCAATGAAACACAGCAGAAGTTCATAATGTTCAAACAAAACAATACAAAATTTAAAATAATAGAAGTTAATGTTGATTTGATAGTAACATTGACCTGGTAGGCCAAATAATGATCAACTGATTCCACAATTTAATGAAATGGTATCAGTTTAGGACTTTCTTTTTATCAGTTTACACCCGTGTAACTTTGTTTTGCAGCTAAAGGTAAACAGGAGAATTTGATTGTCTTAACCTGACTCCTCCATTAACCATAAAATTAACTGGAATGGCTCCTAGTTCACACGCCATTCCTTCTGGAGTTCTCCCAGAACCTACCCTTGACCCTCTCCTTTTTTTTAATTCACATGCTGCCTTGCAGCCATTTGACAACATCATCCATAAACATATCAGATTTATAAGGGTTAATCTTTCTTTAAAGTCTAGCTTTGTTTATATTTAGCAACTAAAAATTACAGTTTAAAAGTGAGAAGTTTCTTCTGGTGATATATATGCTCTCTGAGAGAAGCTGTACCAAATAGTTACTTAGATTACTTACAGTGTGGAAACAGGCCCTTCGCCCAACAAGTCTACACCGACCCGCCGAAGCACAACCCACCCAGACCCATTCCCCTATATGTACCCCTGCCCCTAACACTACGGGCAATTTAGCATAGCCAATTCACCTAACCTGCACATTTTTGGACTGTGGGAGGAAACCGAAGCACCCGGATGAAACCCACACAGACACGGGGAGAATGTGCAAACTCCACACAGTCAGTCGCCTGGAATTGAACCCAGGTCTCTGGCGTTGTGAGGCAGCAGTGCTAACCATTGTACCACCATGCCGCCCGTTCTTGGAGCTTATTGGGATTCTTGTATATTTGAACAGTATGAAAGAAGATAAGCAAACAATCTCATGCACTATTGCTTCAGTTATAAGGACCTGAAAATTGTAATTTTTTTTGTTGAGAGGAAACATGCATAGCTTGAATAAAGTTTTTGCTTTCAGTTCAGTTTACAAAGGCCTTTATTAAAGATGGATGTGTAAAATGCTTTCTACTGAAGATAGATAGTTTAGAACTATTAAGAGATTAGTTATCTCCATTTAAGGAGGATGTGGAGGTGCTGGTGTTGGACTGGGGTGGACAAGGTTAAAAATCACACAACACCAAGTTAAAATCCAGCAGATTTATGTGGAAGTACAAGCTTTCGGAGTGCTGCTCCTTCGTTAGGTAGCTAGTGGAGCAGGGTCAGAGGACACAGAATTTATAGCAAAAGATCATACTGTCATATAACTGATGCGATATATTGAACAAACCTAGATTGCTGTTACGTCTTTCATCTTTTAGAGTTCTAACAGGATAGAATGTGATGATTGTCCACCGGGTTTCCTGTCGACAAAATCAAATTGCTAATCATTGTAGAAGATGGTGGATCTTTAGTTCAGATTGAAATCATGGCAGATCTGAAAATGGGGAAGAGGCCACAGATCAACTTCTCAGGGCTTATAATGTATTCAGAAATTCAGATATTAGGAAACATTGTCAGGTTCCGTTTAAATTCTATTGAGAGAACATGGGAAATTTTCAGCTTCTGTGCATCTTCCTTGCTGACTGCCTAGGTCTGTAAAACAGAAAACTAAGTCCAGGAAGAGTAGGTAGGCAATCATTAACATAAAGGCCTCCATAGACATTTCAAAATCAAAAAAGGCAAGAAATCTACCTCTTATCTCCCTAAAAGCTTTCCTCAGTTGTTTTTCTAAAGCTATTTGATTTTCTGTGAGTAGCAGCTAAATTCTGACAAACATTAAATTTTTAGCATTCCCTGTTTTTAAAACCCTGTTTAATCCGGAAAGTGTCTAAACAATTCAATATTTTCCAGTTTTCTCAGATAGTCACTAAGTATATATTACCAATAAGGAATGACCACCTTGTGGAGAGTAAGGACGAACTTAACCATAACCTGTGCTGTGCAATGTGGCACTGCCATCTTTCTGCATGGAATAGATTTCAAACAGATCTAGCATTCCATGGGAGAACAAGCAGTGCTTTCAGGAGGTCTATTACCTTCTCTGCTGTGCCAGAATAAGTACCACATTGTCTCTGTGCAACCTCACACTCACTCTATCTCTGCCACTGCACCCATCTTCGACCAAAGCTCTTACTCTACCACTCTCGCTGTTGCCTGCAATATCTTTCCTCACCTATTGTCTCCACCCCAAAACTTCACATACCACTAACTCTGCATGGCCTCTACGCTAACTCCTCATGACTTCAGAACACCTCACCATCTTTCACTCACCTGCAGCAGCAGCAACACCCATCCTCTTTCATCGCATTCAGTCCCTCCCTTACTCTCATTACAGGAGACGACAGCAGAGCAAAATACATCCAATTGGCTGGAGGGATGCCAGATAATAATTTCCCTACCAAATACGAAGGAAGTATTCTTGTCTTTGCAGGAGAAGACTGAGATCACTCTTATGGGATTGCCAAACATCAGATTCCATCAACTAAGTAAGTAGCACTTTTCATTTCAATGCAATTCTCACATGAACCTTGCTGCCAATGCCATCCATTGCACATCATTTCTGTTGAGTTTCTGTTGAGAAAAGAGCAAGTCTTTGGCTCAGGAGTCTTCGACAAAGAAGTTGAGAGAAGTGATTACGCCAGAGTTGAAGAGGGTGAAGACATGACTGCTAAGCTGATTCAGTGCATGCATGATGTGGGAGGTCAGGGACTCTGGTGTAGCTGGCTCGTCTAATCAAATTGCTAATCATTGTAGAAGATGATGGATCTTTAGTTCAGGTTGAAATCATGGCAGATCGGAAAATGGGGAAGAGGCCACAGATCAACTTCTCAGGGCTTATAATGTATAACTGTGGAAAGTGTGTACACGTTCAGCTTCTGACAGAGCATACTGCAGCACTGAAGAAGGAACTAGATGATCTCAGGCTCATCCGAGAGAACGAGATCTTTCTGGACAGGACCTTCAGCAAGGTTATTACACCGAGCATACCAGAAGAGAGTAGAAGGGAGAAGATGATGAGGAAGGCGGAGATGAGACAAGTGCAAGAGACCCCGGGGGAAGTACCTGTGAGGAACAGGTTGAATCTCTTGGAAATCGTAGAGACAGACATCACTACCAGCCCAAGAGGCGGTCAGGTCTGCCATTCAGAAATTGGTGTGGAGGCAGAGCCGAGGAGTCAGACATCACACAGAGCCGTGGTAATAGGGGACTCCATAGTGAGAGGGACTGAAAGGGGTTTCTGTGGCAACAGGCAGGATTTGAGAATGGTGTGTTGCCTTCCTGGTGCCAGGATTAAGGACATCGCAGATAGAGTGCAGGAAATCCTCAAGGGCGAAGGTGAAGAGCCAAAAGTGGTGGTGCATGTCGGCACAAATGACGTCGGGAAGAAGAAGACTACAGCGGGACTTCAGAGAACTCGGAAGAAGGCTGAAAAGCAGGACATTCAGGGTGGTTATCTCCAGTTTGCTTCCAGTTCCTCGAGCTGGAGAGGACAGGAACAGGGAGATAATGGACTTGGATGTGTGGCTGGGGAACTGGTGCAGGAAGCAAGGGTTTAAACTCTTGAATCATTGGGGTATGTTTAGCTGTAAGGATAAATTATACAAGAGGGATGGGTTGCACCTTAATAGGTGGGAGACCAGCATTCTGGCAGGTAGGTTTGCCACTGCAACACAGCTGCATTTAAACTAAATAGCGGGGGGGGAGGGTACAAACTGGAAGTTTAAGAAGGAAGTTAAAGGGAAAGTTAGAACAAAAGAAGTCAAGAAAGACAACGGAATCAATGGGGCAGAAAACTCAAAAAAGGATCATGCCATAAGGTCAAGTGAAATAGGGATTGATAGGAAGGGTGAGGGGAGTAACAAATTAAAAATATTATATATGAATGC
>NC_057740.1:15909536-16004021 GCF_004010195.1 Chiloscyllium plagiosum
ATTCTAAGGGTAGAAAGACCCTAATGGGAGTTATCTACAGGCCCCCAAACAGTAGCCTGGATGTAGTGTGTAAGTTGAATAAGGAGCTGAAATTGGCCTGTCACAAAGATATTACTACAGTTGTTATGGGGGAGTTCAACATGCAGGCAGACTGGGAGAATCAGGATGGTACTGGACCCCAAGAAAGGGAGTTTGTGGAGTGCCTCCGAGATGGATTCTTAGAACAGCTTGTGCTGGAGCCTACCAGGGAGAAAGCAATTCTGGAGCTGGTGTTGTGCAACGAACCGGATTTGATCAGGGACCTCGAAGTAAAGGAGCCGTTAGGAGGTAGTGACCACAATACAATATGCTTTAATCTGCAGTTTGAAAGAGAGAATCGGAAGTGACAATATTTCAGTTGAATAAGGGGAACTATGGAGCTATGAGGGAGGAGCTGGCCAAAGTTCAATGGTGCAATACCCTAGCAGGGATGGCAGTGGAACAACAATGGCAGGTATTTCTGGGTATAATGCAGAAGATGCAGGATCAGTTCATTCCAAAAAGGAAGAAAGATCCTAAGGGGTGGCCGTGGCTGACAAGGGAAGTTAAGGACCATATAAAGACAAAAGGAAAAAGTATAACATAGCAAAGATGAGTGGGAAATCGGAGGACTGGGAAGCTTTTAAAGAACAACAGAGGATAACTAAAAAGGAAATATGCAAAGCAAAAATAAGGTACAAAGGTAAACTAGCCAAAAATATAAAGGCGGATAGTAAAGGCTTTTTTAGGTATGTGAAAAGAAAAAAATGGTTAAGACTAAAATTGGGCCCTTAAAGATAGAAATGGGTGAATTTATTACGGGGAACAAAGAAATGGCAGAAGAGTTGAATTGGTACTTTAGATCTGTCTTCACTGGGGAAGACACGAGTAATCTCCCAGATGTAATGGTGGCTGAAGGGTCTGAACTGAAGGGAATTTATATTAGGCAGGAAATGGTGTTGGAGAGACTGTTAGGTATGAAGGCTGATAAGTCTCCAGGACCTGATGGTCTGCATCCCAGGGTACTGAAGGAGGTGGCTCTAGAAATCATGGATGTATTGGTGATCATTTTCCAATGTTCTCCCACTTTTTAAGAAAGGAGGGAGAGAGAAAACAGAGAATTATAGACCAGTTAGTCTGATCTCAGTGGTAGGAAAAATGCTGGAGTCAATTATAAAGGACGAAATTACGACACATCTAGATAGCAGTAACAGGTTAGGTCAGAGTCAGCATGGATTTATGAAGGAGAAATCACGCTTGACTAATCTTCTGGAATTTTTTGAGGATGTAACTCTGAAGATGGACAAGGGAGATCCAGTGGACGTAGTATACCTGGACTTTCAGAAAGCCTTTGATAAAGTTCCACATAGGAGGTTAGTGAGCAAAATCAGGGCACATGGTATTTGGGGCAAAATACTGACATGGATTGAAAACTGGTTGGCTGACAGGAAACAAAGAGTAGTGGTAAACGGCTCCCTTTCGGAATGGTAGGCGGTGACCAGTGGTGTGCTGCAGGGATAGTGCTGGGACCGCAGCTTTTTACAATGTACATTAATGATATAGATGAAGGTATTAAAAGTAATATTAGCAAATTTGCTGATGACTCAAAGCTGGGTGGCAGGGTGAAATGTGAGGAGGATGTAATGAGAGTACAGGGTGACCTAGACAGGCTAGGTGAATGGACGGATACATGGCAGATGCAGTTTAATGTGGATAAATGTGTGGTGATCCACTTTGGTGGCAAGAACAGGAAGGCAGATTACTACCTAAATGGAGTCAAGTTAGGTAAAAGGGGAGTACAACGAGATCTAGGTGTTCTTGTACATCAGTCAATGAAAGCACGCATGCAGGTACAGTAGGCAGTGAAGAAAACTAATAGCAAGCTGGCCTTCATAACAAGACGAATTGAGTATAGAAGCAAAGAGGTCCTTCTGCAGCTGTACAGGGCCCTGGTGAGACTGCACCCGGAATATTGTGCGCAGTTTTACCTAAATGGAGTCAAGTTAGGTAAAAGGGGAGTACAACGAGATCTAGGTGTTCTTGTACATCAGTCAATGAAAGCACGCATGCAGGTACAGTAGGCAGTGAAGAAAGCTAATAGCAAGCTGGCCTTCATAACAAAACGAATTGAGTATAGAAGCAAAGAGGTCCTTCTGCAGCTGTACAGGGCCCTGGTGAGACTGCTCCCGGAATATTGTGCGCAGTTTTGGTCTCCAAATTTGAGGAAAGACATTTTGGCTATTGAGGGAAGCTCTTAAGGATAGTGGAATCAAGGGTTATGGGGATAAGGCAGGAACAGGATACTGATTGAGGATGATCAGCCATGATCATAATGAATGGAGGTGCTGGCTCGAAGGGCAGAATGGCCTACACCTGCACCTATTGTCTATTATCACTTCTAACTCCCGGCTGCAAAGCCTTCTCTCTGTTTTGGTGTTGTAGGTACAACCAGCATGTCAACCACCACTGCAGTGGAACTACCTCAACCTCTGAAAATAATCCTACTGAGGTCTCAGAGGAAGTTTTAGCAAGACTATCTCCTGCACCCCACACCAGCCCATACTGACACCTTGTTGGGAACATGAGGCTTATAAAATTTAAATCAGAATCTGGTGGCACCTCATTATGAAACCGCCACAGCTAGTTGAGGAAGAAACATCCAAATCACAGGTATTCGGAAGGTTTCTGGAGGCCAGGCATCCGCTCAGCCCCAAGCCGAAGAGGACCCTATAAGACTGACAATCAGTGACTTGATTGACATGCATGAGGAACAGCACAGCAATTCAGGCAGCATCCAAGGGCCTGAATTGCTGTGCTCTTCCAGCACCACTGATCCAGAATCTGGTTTCCAGCAGCTGCAGTCATTGTTTTTACCATGCATGAGGAACAGGAGAGTAGATAGTATATGAGACGCGATGGTATTTCGTGCCTCTTGTCCGCCTCTTTGGAAAGCCAATTCCAGCACCCTTTGCATGAGAGATACACACTTGCAATCCACCTCACAGGCATTAGTCCTCAGGACTGAAGTCATGGTAGTGGAGTGATGGACACATGACATGCACTCCAAGTGCCCTTTCTTCAAAAGGAGAGAGGGCGGTGTCACAGATCATCCAGATGGAGGAGAAACCACACACAGCACTTAGAAATCTCTGCTCAGAACTCTAGATGTTCCTGAGCCTTCACCTCCACTTTGCTTGTCCCCTCCTTGGTAGATGAAGCCAAGGAGAATCAATTTACCTCTGCCAAGAAAACCCTCAGCAATCCTGGCTCTTTTAGACACAAGCACCCCTGGGGTTACTCAACCAAACCTTCAGGATCAACAGCTCCAGTGCTCAGCAGGCTCACTATCCTGCTGCAGAACCAGGGAGCAAACTAAGATATACTGGGAGAAAGGGAGAAGACCTGGTGAGGACATTTTAGTGACACAGGTGATGATGCACAGCACACGATCTTGCACACTTTTGTAAATGTCACTAACTTTTACTTACATCTAGTTGTCCATCTCTACCTCTAGCCCCAAATGGCCTTGCTACAGCATCAAGAATCACATTAGGACCACAGATAATGTTTAATGGATTAAGGTCTATAGTGAGAGTCAGCTGCATCAACTGGAATTAGAAAAACAGGGTATGTACAGGGATCTGGGAGCTGCAGGTAATTCTATGCTCTACATCAATATTATTTTGTCACTTCTTGGTCCAAAAGAATACGTGTCAATGCGTTTTTCAGCAATGTCTTTGATGGGGAGGTGTGACACATGGAGGGGCAATGCAGTTGTATTACCAGAGAATACAGCCTTTCAATGCTAGTTGCTAGTGCATTCTGTCCTTCCACAGCGCTCTGCCATTGTATCGGAGAGGTACCATGATGTTCCCAAGAGGTTGGTAAATGCCAAATATCAATATCCATGGATAATTGATGCTTTTGCCTGGTGCCTTTAGATCGTGCCCTGAGCTGCATTTCAGAGCAAGCAATAAACAGAATCCATTCATGTAACCACTATAGTTTCCATGTCAAGCTTTCTCAATATCTGACTTCTTTGGTAGGTTTGGCAAGATAGTAATTATGCCATCAACAAAGCACTCAGCAAGCAATAATTCCCTGAATTGGTAACTCACCATTCATTGTGAGAAATTTATTATGCCACTTGTGAAAAGCATAAAAATGAAGCATGATGATCCCAACATTGAGATGGACCTTACTGGTGACTTCTTGTCTGATTCTGGCATTGCACTCAGATTCCTATAACAGTCAAAAAGTGTAGTGCTGGAAAAAGCGCAGCAGGTCAGGCAGAATCCGAGGAGCAGGAGAATCTATGTTTTGGGCATAAATCTTTCATCAGGAAATTCCGGGTGGGGGGAACGAATTAAGGGGACTGAGAGATAAATAGGAGAGGAGCATGGGGCTGGTGAGAAAGTAGCCTGGTAGTCATTAGTGGACACATAGACTCCATCATGAGTTACTGTTTCTCACATAATACAGGTTTTTATTCCACATTTGAGACTAAACACGGCATTCAGAAGCCTGCAGAGAAGATTTATGCCATGTACTAATGTAGTAAGAATTATATACTCTTATAATACATTCCCTCACAGGAAATGCCAATATATTGTTTGCCTTCAAAATTGCTGTCAATAATTGCATATTAACTTTCTTTGATTCATGTACTGGGGTTGCCAGTGTCTCTGAACATAAACATTTCCCAGTCTCTCACCATTACTTTTTAAGTTTGTTTTGCATTCCTTAGAGACTGATCACTTTTAATATTAAATTTATAATCCCACTGGCACACTTAAAGGATCACACCATACACTTTCAAGTTTTACAACTTTTGATGCAACAAACACATTAAAAGCTAAATAAACACTGAAAGAACTGTGAATGCTTTAAATCAGAGACACGAATAGAAATTGCTGGAAAAGCTCAACAGGTCAGGCAGCATCTTGTGGAAGAATCAAAGTTAATGTTTCAGGTTGAGTGACCTTTCCTCATAACTGAGGAACTCATTCTGAGGAAGGGCCACTTGACCCAAAACATTAAACTCCGATTCTCTCTACAGATTCTGCCTGGTCTGCTGAACTTTTCCAGCAATTTATATTTATATTAAAAGCTGCATTGACTAAGCACAATTTCTATGGATAACTTGTACTTTAAATCACTTAAACAAACTTAACAGCTATTTTTACCTTTTGACATTCAATATGAGTAAATCTCTTCAACTCCATGGTTACACTTTACATTCAAAGCATTCAATTCTCCCAGAAACATTCTGAAGTTATTCTTAGCTCTCGAGTTTACTTTTGTTCTTTTCCTTACCCAGACTGGTTATATTTAATCCCAGGACCTCTTTCATGGTCATGATTTTCGTGGAGATATTCATCTTAATCATGGAAATCTTCCAGCCTCATTTAAATCCTCACCAACTGTATCATTTCAATCTTATTTCAAGCTCACACTGCGTTTTTGAAAATTGAATAGTGGAAACATTTTGCCTCTATTTGCTCCCCTTTTGTCAGATCCTGGCAAACTTATTAGCTTGTTAAATTCAGGGAAATCTTTTATGAGAATAATGTAATATAATCCTACATTATGTACCCATCAGAAGAATTGTTTCTGATGAGGCCTCTTCTGGAATAGTGTCCAGTTCTGGTCGCCCAGTTATATAAAGTATATTCATAAGCTGGTGAGGGTTCAGAAGAGATTTACCAGGATTTACCAGGTATGGAAGGTTTGCAGCAACTAGGAGATAGTGAGTTATAAAGAAAGGTTGGATAGGCTGGGACTTTTTTCACTAGAGCGTAAGAAGTTGAGATGTGATCTTATAGAGGTTTATAAAATAATGAGGAGTATAGATAGAGTTAATGGTAATTGTCTTTTCCCTAGGATGTATGATTTCAGGACTGGGGGCACAACTTTAAGGTAAGAGGAGAGAGACTTAAAAAAAGATGAGGACCAAATTTTTACACAGTGTGGTTTGCATTTGGAATGAACCTCCTGAAGAAGTGTTGCCTGTGGGTACAATTAGAACATTTAAAATATTTTTGGATAAGTCCAAAGATGTGCAGGTTAGGTGAATTGGTCATGTTAAATTGACCGTACAGTTAGGTGCATTAGTCAGGGGGAATGGGTCTGGGTGAGTTACTCTTCGGAGGGTCAGTGTGGACTAGTTGGGCCGATGGGCCTGTTTCCACACTGTAGGGAATCTAATCTAAATAAGTACATGATTAGGAAAGGCTTGGATGGATACGGGGGCAAGGAGCAAGTAGGCGGGACTAACTTAGTTTGGGATTATGTTTGACTCTATAAATGAAAGTCAGCCATGCTACTTCATCTCCTTTGCATCTTTGTCTGTCCTTCTTAAAAACTAATATGCTTAGATATTCAGGTCTCATCCCTAGTCACCACGCAGACACATTTCTGTAATCCCAACTATATCATATCCATTTCTATTGATATATTATTTTCAAGTCACCTACAGGTCATGTTGTTCCCTTATGTCTGCCACCATTGCTGTTTGTGATGAAAGTGATCATAGATTTGGATGGTGCAGTCTAAGCAGCCCTTGATGAATTTCTGTAGACCATCTTGTTGACGGTACACAGTGGTGCTACTGATGCCAGTGGTGAAGGCAGTGAATTTTGTTGGGTGTGGTGCCAATCAAGCAGGCTGCTTTATCTTGGATAGTGTCAAGCTTCTTGCAAATTTTGGAAATGCATTTGTTCAGACAAGTAGAGTGTTTCAACACACTCCTGACTTGCGCATGGTAGATAGTGGACAGGCACTGGGGAATTATTTTTTGCAGAAATCATATTGTCTGATCAGCTCTTGTAGCCACTGCATATGGCCAGTCCAATTCAGTTTCTAGTCAATAGTAACCCCCAGAATGTTAGTAATGTTGACTCAATGATGATAATGTTATTGGATGTCAGAGGACTATGGTTAAATTCTCTTTTGGTGGGGATGTTCATTGTTGGAAACCTGTATGACATAAATATTACTTGCCATTTGTGATCCCAGGTTTAGATATTGTGCCGCTTCTGAAGAGCCATAAATAATGCTGCGTATTAAGCAATCATCAGTGTTCATCAGTGAACACATCCTCACTTCTGACCTAATGGTAGAAGGAAGGTATTTGATTAAGCAGCAGATGTTGGTTAAGCCTCGGGCACTATCCTAAGTGTATGACATGAAGACAGATAGCCAAACCAAATCAGCCTCTCTGTATCCCTTTTTCACAACACAGTAAAATTCAATGACCCTAAATCTGTCCAATGATTCCTAACCTGACTTTTTTTTAATAATCGAAAACAGGCACCAAGTTTAAAGCTTAAAGAATTAATACTTTATTATTAACACAGTAACTTTAGCTGAACAAAATTAAACAACAAGGCAATCTAATTAATGTTGATGATTTAAACCCAATCTTCTTTGATTCTAGTTCTTATCCACACATAAATTGGCAGATAGACATACAGAATTAAGGAGAAAGTGAGGACTGCAGATGCTGGCGATCAGAGCTCAAAATGTGTTGCTGGAAAAGCACAGCAGGTCAGGCAGCATCCAGGGAACAAGAGAATCGACGTTTCGGGCATAAGCCCTTCTTCAGGAATTACGGGTTAAATTGAAAAGAAAATTAAAGAGGTGCAACTGGCCAGATCATTTAAAAGTTTCAAAAATGTGTGGTATCACAGGCACAAGGTATTATATCTTGCTTGGTTTCTGAAGATACGAGTCAATGCAAATAGCTTCCAATAGGCTCTCAGAAATATTGACTTAATTCTTATAACTGAGATTCTATTCTCAGAATGTTTATTAAGTTGATAAAGGGACAATAACCAGAGAACAAGTGAACCATTGTATGTTTCACAGCCACAATCCTTTTAAGAAAAAATACACAGTTCAAACTTTGGTTCCTCTTTCTATTATTTTCAAAATTCTCTTTCTTAAACTGGTTGGGGCTCCAGCCTCTCTATGATGGCCACTATTGACATCTGAACATCTGACAACACGTGAACATAAAGCATCTGCAGAGGCAAAACATCTAGTGTTCTTTGAACAAGAATCAACTGATAATTAACTTCCAGGCCAGATTCTATAAACAAATGGTAGTTTGTTTGTTCTTTTTTTTAAAAAAACACTGCTGTTCATAGTCTAAAGGTCACCTTCAATTCTTAGCTTACACTTCAACCAAAATGATTTTTAAAAAAGCAAAACAGCAAAGGTTATAATGAAAGCCTGTAGTGATGTTCTGGGAGTGAAATGGCTGGCTTACAACAATCACAGCTATCTTCCTTTGTGCCAGATGTGACTCAAACCTGTTTTCCTCTTGAACCCAAGTGACTCCAGTTTTGCTACAGCACCTTGGTATCACAATTTGTCAATTACAGTCTTGATTTTTGATGTCAAGGCAGTCACTCTTATGTCATCTGTGGATTTCAGCTCTTTTGTCCATGTTTGAACCAAGCTGAGTTGAATGTCCCTGCAGAACCCAAAGCAAGCAGCAATAAGCAAGTTATTGTTAAGCAAATACTGCCAAGTTGATGATGCCTTTCATCACTTTAATGATGATCAGTAATAGATTGATAGTGATAATTGACCAGATTGTATTCTTCCTGCTTTTTGTGTACAGGATGTACCTAAGCAATTTTCTACCTTGGCTAGGTGTGTGGCAAGCTCTAGAGCACAAGAATTCAATAATGTTGCCAGAATATTTTCAGGCCCATACCCTTTGCAATATCCAGCCCTCCACCTGTTTTTTTGCTATCATGTAGTGTAGATAGAATTGGTAGAAGACTATGAAGCAAAGGAGCTCTGGAGGGAACCAGCATTTTGCACTGAAATGCTGGGCTCCACCTTTATGGAGGATTGGAATCAAAAACAGTAATTGCTGGAAAAACTCAGCACATTTGGCAGCACCTGTGAAGAGAAATCAGAGTTAATATTTCGGGTCCTCAGAACCTGGCTAAGGACCCTGTCAACAATAGTTCTGGGGAATCTTTGGTTGTGGAAGAAGATGGATATTTTGGAGGCTTCCTTGCTGAAGGTGGCATTGTTGGAACAGGTGCAATGGAGATGCAGGAACTAGGAGGACGGAATGAAGCATTTACAGGAAAAGGGTAGTGGGTTTTTACCGAAGGTACCTATGAGAGTCAGTGAGTTATACTGAATATTGGTGGCCAGCCTATCCCTAGAAATGTGAAGGAAAGGAAGTGAGGAGTCAGAGATGGTCCAGTTGAAGGTGAGAGCAGAGTGGAAACTGGAAGTGAAATTGATAAACGTTTTCAATTCTGGACAAGTGAGGGAAACAGCACCGATGAAATCATCGATATGCCATAGAAAGAGTTGTTGCGGGGGCGGGGTGGAGGTGCAGAATAGGACTGGATCAAGAAATGTTCCACGTAGCCCACAAACACACAAGCATAATTGGGCCCGTGTGAGTATCTATGGGCACCCCTCTGACCTGCAGAAAATGAGAGGAGTTAAAAGAAAAGTTGTTCAGAGTGAGGACATGCTCAGGCAAGCAGAGGAGACTGGTGCTGGATGGGAACAGCTCAGGCCTATCTTCCAGGAAGAAGGGGAATGGACATGTAAAGTGATTGCACATCCATTGTAAAGAGAAGGCAGTTGGAGCACGCAAACTGGAAATGCTGAAACTGGTGTAAAGCATCAGGAATCGTGGATGTAAGTGGGCAGAGAGTGAATGAGGGGAGAAAAGGCTGATTCAAGGTAAGAAGAAATGAGTTCTGTGGGGCGGGAACAAGCAGAAACAATGGGTCTGCCAAGTAGTCCTGTTTATCGATTTTGGGGAGAACGTAGAAGTGAACTGTGTGGGGTTGGGGGACTATCAGCTTGTACGCAGTGGTGGGAAACATCACCAGATGAATTGAGATTGGTGACCGTAGTTGTCACAATGGCCTGATGTTTCACCGTGGGATCATAGACCGGGGGAGATAGGAGGAGGCATCTGAGAGCTGACATTCAGCCTCTGCAATGTAGAGGTCTGCCAAATTACAGCAGGCTTAATTACAAAGTAAGGGTTAGATCTAAGAGCATGGAGTGCAGTCAGTTCCTGGGACGGTAGGTTGGAATGGGTAAAGGAGGGTGGAGCGCAGAGAAATTGAGGCAACCGATGTCACGTTGACTATCCTTGATGAGCAGATGGAATGCAGGTAAAAGACCAGTGTGGTGGTCCCAGGTGGGGGGGAAGGGTGTTGGAGATGGATGAAGTGGATTGTGGGACAGGGAGAAAATTCCTATCCAAAGAAACGGGCATGGAGGCAAAGGTGATTGAAGAAGAGTTCAATGGCATGTCATGCCCAAAATTTATTAATATGAGGATGCAGAGGGCACAATTCTGAGGAAGGGTCACTTGACCTGAAATGTTAACTCTGATTTCTCTTCACAGATGCTGCTGGACCTGCTGAGCTTTTCCAGCAATTTCTGCTTTTGTTTCTGGTGTACAGCATCCAGAATTCTTTTTATTTTTATTGAGGATTGGAATATTTGTACAGCCTCCTCCAGTTAGTTGTTCAGTTACAACTGAATGTGGCAAGACTGTAGAATTTAATTTTGATCTGTTGGTTGTTGAATCACTTAGCTCTTTAATCACTTGTTGCTTATAATGCTGGCATTAAGTAGTCCTGTTTTGTAGTTTCACAGGTTGACACGTCATTTTTAGATATCCTAATGCTGTTCCAGTGTGCCCTCTTATACTCGTCTTTAAATTAGCGTTGATCCCCTACTTAATGATCAGATTGTGTTTAGTTACAATTTTGCTGTTGCTCATGACCTACAGGAGTTCATTGATGTCATTCTTGAGTCATTAGATCTGTTCAAAATCAGATGGTATTGCCACACAGTGCGATGATAGATACCTTAATGTGAAGATGGGATTTTGCATTCATAAAGGCAGGGCACTACCCAGTTCTACCGATGTTGTCCTGGAGAGATGTATCTGCAGCAGGCAGATCGGTGATGATGGCATCAAGTATGTTTTATCCTCGTGTTGGTTCCCTTACCACCCATCGCAGACTCAGTCTAGCAGTTACATCTGTTAGGACTAAAGCAGTTTGGTCAGCAGTTGTGTTGTTGGGCCACTCTTTTTGATGGAAACTAAGACCCACTCAGAGGACATTCTGCATTCCAGATGTTCAACATGGAGGATTAGATTCCCTACAGTGTGGAAACAGGCCCTTCAGCCTAACAAGTCCACACCAACCCTCTGGAGAGTAACCCACCCAGACCCATTTCCCTCTGACTAATGCACCTAACACTATGGGCAATTTTAGCATGGCTAATTCACTTATCCTGCACATCTTTGGACTGTGGGAGGAAACCGGAGCACCCGGAGGAAACCCACGCAGACACGGGGAGAATATGCAAACTCCAAACAGTCACCCGAGGCTGGAATTGAACCTGGGACCCTGGTGCTGCGAGGCAGCAGTGTTAACCACTGAGCCATTGTGCCGCCAAGGAGTATTGATTCATCTGCTGAGAAAGTGTGATCAGTGGTAATCAGCAGGAAGTTAACTTGCCTGTGTTGACCTGATTCATGGAAACAGATCCTTCGGTCTAACTCATCCATGCCGACCAGATGTCCTAACCTAATCTAGTCTCATTTGCCAGCACATGGCCCATATCCCTCTAAACCATTCCTATTTATATACCCATCCAGATGCCTCTTAAATGTTGTAATTGTAGCAGCCTCCACCACTTCCTCTGACAGCTCATTCCATACACGCACCAACCTCTGTGTGAAAAAGTTACTCCTTAGGTCCCTTTTAAATCTTTTTCCTCTCACCCTAAACCTATGCCCTCTAGTTCTGGACTCCCCCACCTCAGGGAAAAGACCTTGTCTATTTATCCTATCCACGCCCCTCATGATTTTATAAACCTCTATAAGATCACTCCCTCAACGACTTCCTGAGTGTTGGTCAGGGGCTACTCACACATAAAAACAGCAGCTTGTGAACTCAAGTTACCCAAGCCTCAACCATTGTCTTGTGCTGGCTGGAACAAGCTCAAACCAAGTCAGCTCAAAGGAATGACATAAGGTGTAAATCTTTATTTGGTGGAAGAGTAATGAGTTAATCTCAATGATGTCTTTGGGGTGAGCCTTTCATAGAAAGACACAGGCACGCTACATGAACTAGAACCAATGTGCAAAAAACAGCACAGTTCGAGAAGATAAGGATAAAAATTAAGGATTGCAGATGTGCCAGCAGAGAAAATTTCGGAGATCAACCTTCACTGAAGTTGAGGACCTTTTGCTTGGAAGCTTACAGACTATAAGGAAGGACTTGAGAGATTGCCTGGCCAGCATGAACATTAGGTATTAGCCTTTACATTCTTTGATTGCTCAGAGAACATCAGAGAAACCTAGTGAGTGTGTGCATAGATTTGAGTCTTATGTGAATGCATGGTTTTAACCTTTCCTTAATAAATTGCATGCCTGTTTTAACTAAATTAATAAAGCTAAGGGCTAGTTAACTCACGTTTGACTCTTTTCCTCATGCTGAACCAATAACTGTTTTGAAGGCCGTAACTGAGGTCAGTAATAAGAGCAATTCCCTTTCAACTGTGGCCACAATCTCTACTGGGTCTGTCCTGCCACTGGGGCCTTTAAACAGTTGCGAATCTAAGGCATATATATTTTATTGCTCCAGAATTAATTGCAAAGGCACCATTTAATCTGATAAAAGTATGTTTTCGTATGGTCAGGTGGCTCCAAGTCTGGTTAAGAGCTACTGTAGTGATTGACTATGAGATCCCTGTTTGGGGTTGTTAACCAGGGCCAATCAGGGTGCCATGGATGACAGATATTAACAGGAGGTTCAGAGATCCCGGTTCTGAGCTGGCTGGTCAGTGACCATGTACTATGCACATGTAAATAAAGGGTGACTTGGGGTCAGGGTACCGGTATCTATGCAGTTATTTCAGTGGCACTAAGAGAAAACAGTATGCTCCTGAAGAAAATTCACTTGCAATAGTCTTTGAGTTCAGATAAGCATTTCTGGCATCATGCCTTTATTTGGGAAGCTTGACTCATTTGATCCTGCCATTGAAGATTGGGCATGGTATATGGAAGATTGTAGGGTGTTTTTTTGGGCAAATGACATTGGGGCAGATGAAAAGGAATGAGTAATCTTTCTGACTGCTTTTCAGTTTTTAGGAGCCTAACTTTTCCTGAGGCACCTTTCAAGAGTTGATGGATTTAGTTATGGAAAATTACACCCCCATACCTCCTCCAGTTCAAACCTCCCCCCAAGGATACTGGTTCCCCTCAGGTTCAGGTGTAGACCATCCTGTTTATAGAGGTCCCACCGTCCCCTATCAGTTTTATTCAACTGCTCAAGAAAAAGGGGAATCCATATTGGGATTTTTGATGAGGTTAAGATGACTGGCAGAGGCATGTAACCCTCAACAAGATACTGAGAAACCATTTGGTATACGGGATTAATGGTTTAACCATGCAAAAGCACCTATTAACTTAAGACCAACCAGACTTCAAACAGGCACTACAACTGGCTTTGACATTAGAGAATGCGGCAAGTGGAATATGTGAGCGACAGGGCATCCCAATGGAAATGGACACCCTTACCTATTCGACTGCAATTGGGGAACAGCACTTGAGTGTCGGCAATCACTGAATCTTACACAGGGCCAGGGCATATCATGAGCAAAGGAACCCTAGGTCAGCCCACAGAAATACCCCAAGCAAAATGGCTAAGATGTTCTTCATGACCCAAGCTGGCAAGCCATTACAGTTGCTGCCTGTACGCCGACTCAAGACGTTAAATGAATCCTGGAAGACCTGACTTGAGTAAGAGAACTCATAGGCCGGTATCTAGAAGAGTGCACACCCTGGAAAGTCCACTTACATATGGTTGAGAACAGTTACATTTTTAGCAACATCCAAATCAGAACTAATCAGAATAAATGTCTGGTTAAATGGTCAGCTGTTCTCATGGAAATCAATACAAGCACAGTTGCATCAGTGGTTACAGAACCAGTCTTTAACAAGTTGTGCTTTGTACTTCAATGCTTAGGTTTGCGCAATACCTTAGCCAGACTGAGAACATATATGGGAAACAGTTGCACACTAAGAGTACAACTTTGGTTCTGGTCTCCACCGAGAAGCAGTTAGTGCAGTTACCATTGATTGTAGTAAAAGGCTTGGGCCCCCCATATTGGCATCCTTGCACCTGCTATTGAAAAAGGGTCAGCCTTGAAAATGGTCGCATAGTTAAGAAGTACCTTTTAGGGGAGTGAAAAGCAGCTACCATCATCTGAGGTGTTGGCCCACTTATGATCTCAAGCGAGAGATGATGCTGACATGCAATGCCTCCCCATATGGTATTGGAGTAGTGTTGGCTTAACGGTGGCCCAATGGAGAGGAATGCCCAATAGTGTAGATTTCTTAAAGTTTGGTTATGCCAAATGCAAATATGCCCTGATAGAGAAGGAAGGTTTGGTGGTCAGTTTTGGGGTGAGAAAGTTCCACCAATACCTTTATGGACATAAATTTGTAATAATAAAGGAACATAAACCTCTGCTAAGGATACTTAAAGAAGGCTAGGTCATGTCGCCCATGACTTCTGGTTGAATTGAGCAGTGGGCCCTTATTCTCAGTGTGCACAATTACAAGTTGGAACACCATCCAGGGGTCCAAGTCGCAAATGCGGACACCTTGAGCTGCCTCCCACTGGCAGATACACCAATGGTGGTGTCTGCCCTGGAAGAGTTCATTCTGGTTTTAAACTTTCTGGACCCCCTTCCAGTCACTGCGGATGAAATCAGACTGTGGACTCAAAAAGATTTCACTTGCAAAACTAAACAGTGGTGGTGATGGGAGAAATGAAAGGACCATCACAACCAGGATTGAAGCCTTTCTGGACCAAGTGAGACCAGACCAGACGTACAAGACAGCATACTACTATGAGGAACAAGAGTGATTATCCTGAGTAAAGGCCACCACCAGATACTGACTGACTGAAACAGGGTCATCCAGGGGTTACCCCAAAATGAAAATTTTGGCAATAAGTTACATCTAATGTCCAGGATTGGATGCTGACATAGCTGTGTTGGTGGGGCAGTGCCCAGAGTGCCAACAAGGACAGAAACTCCCACCAGCAGCACCGTCATGCTCATGGGAATGGCCAGGTAAACCTTGGACTCAGTTACACGTCAACTATGCCGGTCCTTTCATGGGCTCAATCGCCCTGGTCATTCAAAGTGATTGCATGGACATAGAGTTCATTTGGCAAACTCAGAAATGATGATTGAAAACCTGCAAGCATCATTTGCAATAAACAGACTCCCAGAAATATTGATTAGAGGTAATGGGACATCATTCACCAGCAGAGATTTCAAGTATTTCATAAAGTGAATTTGGCACATTTCATAGCTCCATACTATCCATTGTCCAATGATCTGGTAAGAACAGCAGTCCAAACATTGAAGGAAGGCTTAAAGAAACATTCTACGGATTCACTCGATTTACCAAGGCCACTTGCCTCCTCGACAAAGTTCAGATAGGTGAGGCGGTTCTGACCAAACATGTGGATCATATGAAAGCTGCTACATCACAAACGGGCAGGAGCAAAACCTACCCCCTCAGAACTGGCAGAAAGCCTGTCAGCAACCATGGGTTTTCCACCTCTATCTTGTGTCAAAGAAATCTGAGAAGGCTGTGGTCTCGATACCATTAGTGCCTGAAGTAGAGAAGGAAACTCTCCCATGACGCTTTGGGCACAAGAGACAGGCTACAGTCCAGTATACATCACCCGTAAACGAGTTAGAGTCGGAGACCCGGACCTGAGGTGAAAATGTCCCTGGAGAAGCTACAAGAGAAACAACAGATCTACATCCCCAGACTTAGTGGGAAAGGGTATAGTGATTGGAACGAGGGTCAGATGGGTCTCACTGAAATGATGTTGTTTACCTGGGTTAATCAGGGAACACTGGCTGACAGATATAAGCAAGAGGTTCAGAGATCCTCATTCGAAGGACAGGTTTTCAGCTGGCTGGTTAGAGACCGTGTACTGTACGCACGAAAATGAAGAGTGACTTGTTGTCGGGATACTGGCCTCTTTGCAGTAACTTCAGCTATAATCAAGCCTGCTGGGAACGTTGATCAAACTAGTTTAAACTCTGACCTAGGTTAAAACTGTAGCCAGGATATATTGGAACTTGTCCTTAAACAGTGATCTACACTTTCCCGTGTTGACCAAGTAAGGGAGGTTATTTTTTCTCCCCTATAGTACCACTTCACAGCAGTAGTGCTTATTTTTTTCCCCTCCAACACTTGTTGCTTGTATGCATGTGCAGTGACTCAGTAAAGACACCATTGTGCAAAAAACTTTATTCAATATTTCGCCACCAAAACATCCATGTGGCCAGTCACCCAGTAACAAGCAAAGCACAGACAGCAATGCTTACATGAAGAAAATGAAGGGGAGGACAGGAGCTAAATCAAAATAAAATTGGAAGGGAAGCAAGGCACTCCATCACCCTGGGTGCCTATCTTTCCCTAAAGGCATCGAGAGTATCGGTGGATACTGTGTGCTTCCTCTCCAATGAGACCCGAGTTTGAACATAACGGCAAAAGAGGTGCAGGCAGTCAGCAGAAATGATCCCCTCCATACCCCGCTGCCTGTACCTGTTTACTGCCACCCTGGTCAGGCCCAGGAGCAGACCAACAAGGAGATCCTCTGACCTGCCCGCATCCCTCCCCACTGGATAAGGGAGATTATATGGTTGTCTGCTAGATATACTGTCACCATTATTATCTTATATACAGTTATGATATGTGACTTTTTTTGGGAGATGTTTACTAGTAAACTCCATTGGCTGAAATCAAACACTGTGATCAGGTTTGGTCAATTCATTGGCTGAGTGCCAGAGAAATTTCTGAAAAAATGAGTACATTTTGGAATGAAAGTTACCAGCACGAAGGATTTTGCAGGAGTCAGCCCTTGAGACCGACATTTGAGAAGCACATGCCCTGAATTTATTTCAGAGAGTCAAAGAACCACAAGGCAAAATCTACAACAAAAGCAGAGTTGGCCACTTTACTCAAATCAGGGTAGTATTTGTTTAAAGCCAAAATTAATAGAGTTAAAATTAGAGTTGGAGTTAAATATGAATTAAGTTAAAGTAAAATGAAGTTAAATGAAGTGAGTTACTGTGAGGTTAAGTTAGATGAAGTAAGAAGGAAATGTCGCAACAAATATATGTTTTATATTGATATCTAAAGAGCTAATAACGAAGGGTTTGTTTAGTTAAAATCAGAGTAGACTCCCTGCCTTTTGTCTGTCACACAAGGGAAGAATACCTGGGTAAAAGGTTTCAGTACTCCTTTTGGGTAACATTAGTGTATGTGCATGACAAGTTGATGCATTATAAGTTCCTGCTGCTTTGCAGCAAGAAGCTCAATCTATCTTCAATCTGCCACAACCTAATACCTGAATGACATTTTATCCCGAACAGTTAAGAACTCCCACTGCCATGATTCTTACTGCCAACGGTACCACAAGATTCCAACCATTAATATAGATTGTTAATAGTTGTGTTACATTTGGTCCCTTCAGAATCTGACTGGTTAAATTCGAGCAATGTTAAAATGACCTGTTTATTCCAATTCTTTATTTTCTGTCAATTAATCAGAACAGTAGCGCCTCGACATACGAACGACTCTGTTCACGAACAAATCGGTTTACGAACAGGATTGTACATAAATGCTTGCTTCATTGTTCTGCTTTGCTACGCGCTTGTTGAACGCAAAAGCTCTCGGGCCCCGCGTGATCTCATTCAGTTCGTCTTTGGCCCGTGCGCTGTGAACAGCGTTCGTTGCTACGTCCAAGCATTCTTACGCTATCCGAACAATGGGAAAAATTGATTCAATTTGCGAACTTTTCGGTTTACAAACCGGGTCCCGGAACGGATTAAGTTCGTAAGTTGAGGCGCTACTGTACTCGGTCCATGTCAATTATGCTCAATTCCCAACACAAACATCAGGATTAACACTGACTTACTAGTACTTACCATACATTCTTCCAGAGCCTCTGGCATGTTGCTAATAGCCTGGTTGATTGAAATAACACAGAGAAGGAAGTCAAAGATGCCATCAAAGTAACCATTTTTGGGCTCAACTACAACTAGATCTCCATTTTTGTCAAACATTATTAGTCCAAATAGCGGAAAGTTGATTTGTTTAATCTATATGAATAAAGACATTTTTTTAAAATTACAGGTTGTACAATCAACAATATTAATTGCTGGTTTAGCAACAAAAAGATTCAAGAAGTTTTTTCTTAATGCTTTCTTTGAAACAACCAGAAATTTTCAGTGCTCAGAATGGCAGAAACCACTCATTGATAATATTTCTGAAGTGAGTGAAAAAATATAGAACAAATGTCTTCAAGGATGTAAGTGAACTAGCTGGTAATTGATGTTCACATGGGAATTGAGAACATGGTCCATTCCACTCAGCCATCGGCTTTCTGAAATGGGGGCAGAAGTCACATCTTAACACAATTAATGGTGCTTCCAACATTAAATTCTTGCTGGAGTGTTATTGGATTTGTGAACAGGCTCCCCACTGACATTGTAGCTAGCAATGAGGGTGGGGAACATAAGTGGCCCATTAAATACAACATAAGATGGATGTAGAATGATTCAGAATTCCTCAATAGGATCATAGGCTCACAGAATTCCTTTAGTGCGAAAAGAGGCTATTCAGCCCATCAAGTCTGCATTGACTCTCCAAACCCAGCCTTCTTCTCTATCCCATAACCCAGTGTTTATCAGCATTTACCAGCTAGCCTGCACATCCCTAGACACTACAAACACTTTGCCATGGCCAATTCACCTAACCTGCACATTTTTAGGCTGTGGGAGGAAACTGGACCACCTGACAAAAACTGTCATACACGGGGAGAATGTGAAATCTCCACACAGCCATGTACTGTTGGGACAGCTGACAAGTGAAGAAGGTTGCAACCAAACATTTGCAGGTATTTGAAGGTGTGCAACGTTTAAATTAATAAGATTTGGGAAAGGAACAATAAGCTTTGGAAAGTGAAATAGGCTTTGAGGATTAGGAGAATAAAGAGCATATATGGTTAAAATGAATAAGAACAGTAATAAAAGGAAAACATTTCAAATCTAAGGATTTAAAACCTCAATGTACATATATTAAAGCACAGTAAAGTAAGAGTTAAACATACCTAACTATAATACTCCAGCAACACTCAAACAGGATAAAGCAGGCTGCTTTACTGGTGCACCATCAGTTTAGACATTTACTTCCTCCATTATGTATCATGGCTGCAGGTGTACTGTGCCCAAAACAATTTGGCAAGCTTCCTTCAACAGCACCTGACACATAACTTTTGCAATGCAGAAGAATAAGAGCAGAAGATCCGTGTTGACACCACCTGCAAATTCCCCTTCATTTCATATTCCATTCTGACTTAGAAATGAAATAGTGGGCGGCACGGTGGCACAGTGGTTAGCACTACTGCCTCACAGCGCTCGAGACCCGGGTTTCCCCTTCATTTCATATTCCATTCTGACTTAGAAATGAAATTCCATTTCCTTAATTATCAAAATCCCCTGGAATTACCTCCTTAACAATACTATGGATGGACCAACTTGAATGGACAGCAGCAGGATAAAGAAGTGGCACACCATCACCCTCACAAGGGGATTAGGAATGTCTCACAAACTTGATTGAGTTTTTTTTGAAGAAGTAACAAAGAGGATTGATGAGAGCAGAGCGGTAGATGTGATCTATATGGACTTCAGTAAGGTGTTCAACAAGGTTCCCCATGGGAGGCTGATTAGCAAGGTTAGATCTCATGGAATATAGGGAGATCTAGCCATTTGGATACAGAACTGGCTCAAAGGTAGAAGACAGAGGTTGGTGGTGGAGGGTTGTTTTTCAGACTGGAGGCCTGTGACCAATGGAGTGCCACAAGGATCGGTGCTGGGTCCTCTACTTTTTGTCATTTACATAAATGATTTGGATGCGAGAAGAGGTACAGTTAGTAAGTTTGCAAATGACACCAAAATTGGAAGTGTTGTGGCCAGCGAAGAGGGCTACCTCAGATTACAACAGGATATTGACCAGATGGGCCAATGGGCTTAGAAGTGGCAGATGGAGTTTAATTTAGATAAATGCAAGGTACTGCATTTTGGGAGGGCAAATCTTAGCAGGACTTATACACTTAATGGTGGGGTCCTAGAGAGTGTTGCTTAACAAAGAGATCTTGGAGTGCAGGTTCGTAGCTCCTTGAGGGTGGAGTTGCAGGTAGATAGGGTAGTGAAGAAGGTGTTTGGTATGTTTTTTTTATTGGTCAGAGTATTGAGAACAGGAGTTGGGAGGTCATGTTGCGGCTGTACAGGACATTAGTTAAGCCACTGTTGGAATATTGCATGCAATTCTGGTCTCCTTCCTATCGGAAAGATGTTGTGAAACTTGAAAGGGTTCAGAAAAGATTTACAAGGGTGTGCCAGGGTTGGAGGATTTGAGCTATAGTGAGAGGCTGAACAAGCTGGGGCTGTTTTCTCTGGAGCATCAGAGGTTGAGGGGTGACCTTATAGAGGTTTACAAAATTATGAGGGGCATGGATAGGGTAAATAGGCAAAGTCTTTTCCCTGGGGTTGGGGAGTCTAGAACTAGAGGGCATACGTTTAGGGTGAGAGGGGAAACATATAAAAGAGACCTGAGGGGCAACTCTTTCATGCAGAGCGTGGTACGGGTATGGAATGAGCTGCCAGAGGAAGTGGTGGAGACTGGTACAATTGCAACATTTAAGAGGCATTTGGATGGGTATAGGAATAGGAAGGGTTTGGAGGGATATGGGCTGGGTGCTGGCAGGTGGGACTATATTGGGTTGGGACATGGACGGGTTGGATCAAAGGGTCTGTTTCTATGCTGTACATCTCTATGATTCTATGCTGCTTTGTTACAGTGTCCACTGGTTCGTGCCTGAACAATAATGACAATGAGAATTGAGTACTCCCAGGAAGGGTACGTTTTCCAACTTAAAAATGGACTTACCTCAGGAGTCTGTCCTCCATTTGTACAGAGCTGCAATGAGAGAGGGCGGAGAGAACCGAGGGCTACTGGGATGGGTAAGTTTTCACACTGAAATAGGGACTTATCTCGGGAGTCGGGCCTCCATTTTTACAATGCGGCGAGGAGAGAAGGCAGGGAGAACCGAGGGTTGCCAGAAAGGAAAAGCGCAAGAAACATTTTTAAAAAAGCAGCTTAGGGAGATGCCACAGCCATGAGCAGAGGGCTGTCGGGTATATATTTGGGCAGCGGCCATTATACAAATTAATAAGTAGAGATGCCTGGACAGGTGATGTGCTGTAGCTGTATGATATGGGAGCTGGCTAATCCCATTGTGAACGGCAGTGACCACATCTGCAGCAAGAACTCCGGATCAGAATTGATGATCTGGAATCTGAGCTTCGAACCATTACGGCACATCCAGGAAGGGGACAGTTACCGGGACGTTTTGTTTCAGGAGGCAGTCACACCCGGTAGATTAAGTAATTCAAATTCAATTAGTGATCAGAGACAGCAGGGTGTGACTGTAAGTGAGGGAGGTAAGAGGATTCTGAGTTCAGGAGTGGAGGAGCCTCAGCCCTTGACCTTGTCCAACAAGTATGAGATTCTTGCTCCCTGAACGGATGAGGAAAAGGGCTGTGGACAGGATGAACCAGCTGACTATGGCACCATGGTGCAGAAGGCCATTAAAGAGGGGAGAGTAAAAAGACAAGTAGCTGTTATAGGTGATTCTATAATTAGGGGGACAGATAGTATCCTTTGTGAGCCGGATCGGGAGTCCCGTATGGCATGTTGCCTGCCCGGTGCGAGGGTGCAGGACATCCCTGGCTGACTTGAAAGGACATTGGAGCGAGAAGGAGAAGATCCAGTTGGTGTGGTCCACGTTGGCACTAACAACATAGGCAAGGCTAGGAAGAAGGACCTGTTTGGGGATTAGCAAGCACTAGGAAGGAAATTGGAGAACAGTCCCTCAAGTGTCTTAATCTCTGGATTACTGCCCGAGCCATGTGCAAATTGGCATAGGGATAACAAAGTTAGGGAAGTAAACTCGTGGCTAAGAGATTGGTGTGGGAAAGAGGTATTCCATTTCATGGGACATTGGTGTCAGTTTTAGAACCAGTGGGATCTGTACCGATGGGACAGTCTCCACCTGAACCGATCTGGAACCAGTGGTTCTAGTGAAAAGGCTAAATAGGGTGGTCACTAGGACTTTAAAATTGTGAGTTGGGGGGAAGGGAAAGGGAGTATGGAGTCAGGTAGAAAGATAAGCAGCAGGGTAGCATGTGTACAGGGTTTAAGTTCAAGGCAGACTAGGGATGAAGCAAAAAGGAAGGATAACTTAAGACATATTACTTAGAGAGGTTAGAAAACATGAGGATAAGAAAATTAGCATTAAGGCGCTTTACCTGAATGCATGTAGTATTTGTAACAAGTAGATAATTAACGGCACAAACCATCATGAATGATTATGATGTGGCAGGCATCACAGAGGCGTGGTTGCAGGGGGTTCAGTGCTGGCAGTTAAACATCCAAGGATTTACAACTTATTGAAAAGACAGGGAAGTGGGCAGAGGGGACAGGGTTGTCTTGTTAGTTAAGAATGGAAATAAATCTATGGCACTGAAATGACATAGGGTCAGATGATGTGGAGTCTGTGTGGGTGGAGTTGAGGAACCACAAAGGCAAAAGAAAACATAATGGGAGTTAGATACAGACCTCCTAACAGTGGTCAGGACCAGGGGTGCAAGATGTACCAGGAAATAGATAGGGCATGCCAGAAAAGCAAGGTCACAGTGATCATAGGAGACTTCAATATGCAAGCTGACTGGGTGAATAATGTTGCCGGTGGATCCAAAGAAATGGAATTCATGGAATACTTACAGGATAACTTTTTGGAACAGCTTGTGATGGAACCCACAAGGGAGCAGGGTATTCTGGACTTAGTGTTATGCAATGAGCCAGACTTTATAAAAGATCATAAAGTAAGGGAACACTTAGGAGGCAGCAATCATAATATGGTAGAGTTCAGTCTGCAGTTCGAACAGAAATGAGGAGACATCTCTTCAACCAGAGAGTGGTGGGCCTGTGGAATTCATTGCTACAGAGCACAATGGAGGCCGAGACGTTAAATATCTTCAAGGCAGAGATTAATAAATTCTCGATCCCACAAGGAATTAAGGGCTACAGGGAGAGTGCGGGCAAGTGGAGTTGAAATGCCCACCTGCCATGATTAAATGGCGGAGTGGAATTGATGGGCCGAATGGCCTTACTTCCACTTCTTTGTCTTATGGTTTTATCATTCCCTCAGCTGCTTTTTCCAACACAGCCTATCACTGCCAATCCACTCTCTTCAGCACCGAAGTGGTAGCTAGTGATTGCCCAAGTCAGTGGTGTGCATTGTCTCCATCTCCAGCCTTTGCAAAATGTATAGTCTATCTGACAGTGGTGATGATCCATTATCGAAAAGTGTGGCACTGGAAAAGCAGAGCAGATCAGGCAGCATCTGAGGACCAGGAGAATCAATGTTTCAGGTATAAACCTTTCATCCAGAATGCCTTATGGCTTATGCCCGAAACGTCGACTCTCTTGCTTCTTCGATGCTGCCGGACTGGCTGTGTTTTTCCAGTGCTACACTTATCAACTTTGGATCTCCAGCATCTGGAGTCCTCACTTTCTCCTGATGATCCATTATTCCAGGGTAAAGACATGCTTCATAATTAGCCCTGCCCCAACAAAACTATGAGAAAGTGAGGACTGCAGATGCTGGAGATCTGAGCTGAAAAATGTGTTGCTGGAAAAGCGCAGCACGATGCTGCCTGACCTGCTGCACTTTTCCAGCAACACATTTTTCAGCCCAACAAAACTATTTCAATATAGCTACAACACTGTCATCTATTTGATAATATGGAAAATTGCTCAGGCAGTTCGTGTGCACAAAAAGATGTACAAATCCAAACCAGTTAATCACTGAATTATGTCTACTCTCAATCATCAGTAAAGTGATGAAAATGGATTCTCAATAGTACTCTAAGCTGCACTTGCATCTCACTGACTTCCAGTGCCACCGAGCTCTTGATCCCACTATAGACTTGGTCTAAATATGAGCAAAAGTGCTGGGTTCCAGCCATGAGGTAAAGTGATTTCCTTTAACATCAAGGTAGCATTTGACTTATTAAGACATCAAAGATCTCCAGCAAAACTGCAGTCATTGGGAATCGGGGTAAAATTCTACACTGGTTAGTCATAACTGGGAAAAAAGAAGATACTTGTGGTTGTTGAAGAACAATCATCACAGGCTGACAACATCATTATAAGAATTGTTCACGTTCATGTCCTAGGCCCAACCATTGTCAGCTGCTTCATCAATGATCGCCCCTTCGTCATAGTGTCAAAAGTGGAAAAGTTTTCTGATGATTGCGTAATGTTCACAACATTTCAAGCATCTCAAATATTGGAGAAATCTATGTCTATACAGCAAGACCTGGACAATCATCCAGCATTACATTGAAAAGTGGCAATGTTTGTCCACCACCCACAAGCCATAACTCAGGAGTATGATGGAATACTCTCCATTAGTCTGAATTAGTGCAGTTCAAATAACATTCATAAAACTGCATATGATCCATTAGACCAAAGACATAGAAGTTCTGGTATTTACATATAATTAAACCAAAATCTGCAAACCATTCTGAAAGAAGAAAGACTTAATAGCAATCTAGGTCTGTTCAATATACCGTTTCAATTCCATGACTCTGTGATCGTTTGCTATAAATTCTGTGTCTTATGATCCTGCTCCACAGCCACCTGATGAAGGAGCACTGCTTTGAAAGCTAGTACAACCAAATAAACTTGTTGAACTATAACCTGGTGTTGTGTGATTTTTAACTTTGTCCACCCGGTCCAACGCTGGTACCTTCACATTTTGAAATATATGGCACTCCTTCACTGTTGCTGAGTCAAAATCCTGGAATTATCTCCCTAAAGACATTGTGGGTCAACTTCCAGCACATGGAGCTCAGTAGTTCAAAGCAGCAGCTCACCGCCACTTTCGCAAAGACAACAATGGACAGACAATAAATGCTGGTCAGCTAGCGATGCCCACAAGTGAATAAAAAATGGCCTACCTTATATTCGTAGACTGTGGCCCCTGGTTCTGGACTGGTCATCAGGAACATCCTTCCTGTGCTTACCCTGTCTGGTCCTGTTAGAATTTTAGAGGTTTTTTGGAACAATCCCCTTCATTCTTCTCTAATAAATATAATACTAACTGATCCACTCTCTTCATGTCAGTCATCCCATCCCATCCCTAGGAATGATAAATCTGCATGGCATCAATATACAAGATTGCAATTTAGAATATCTTCAGACTCTTCAATGTTTCAGCGGACAGTGAAGAACATTTTGCAAGGTCTATCTCAGTTCACCATTTATTTAAATAATGTGCTAACAACAGTGAAGACTAATAAGGAACACTAGAGAACTTGGACATTTTCCTCAGATGTTTTATCCAAGGCAGGCATATGTATAAGCAGGGAAAAATAGGTCTTCCAGGCACCCCCCTTCCCCACTCCCAAGTGACCTACTTGGATACAGAGTCGACAAGACCAAATTACACCCACTGGAAGATAAAGTGATGGTGATCAAAAGTGCCCCAGCTCCCATGTCTGTCCAGGAGTTTAGGTCATTTCTTGGGTTGGTAAATTATAATGGAAAGTTCATACATAACCTGGCCTCCATTCTGGCACCTTTGCATCAACTCCTAAAGAAAGGTTATCCTTGGAAATGCTCACAAGTCAAGCCATAGCTTTCAGTGAAGAAACAACTATCTTCTTCTAATGTGTTGGCACACTATGATCCCAAACAAAATCTGGTATTGACATGCAATGCCTCATCCTATGACAATGAGTCGATATTAGCTCACATGTGGCCCAAATGGAGAGAAAAGCCCAATAGTGTATGCATTCAAGACTTTGAATTTTGCAGATCATAAATACACCCAGATAGAGAAAGAAGGATTGGTAGTCATACTTGAAGTCAGGAAGTTCCACCAATATCTTTATGGACAAACATTTATGATAATGACAACCACAAACCCCTTAAAGGTCTCTTAAAGTGGTCAAGACTGTTCAGCCCATATCTTCAGGCCGAATTCAGCAGTAGGCTGTAATACTAAGCACCTATAATTACAAGTTAGAACACTGTCCAGGAGGCCAAGTAGCAAATGCAGATGCACTGAGCCTCCTCCTGTTGGCAGATATATCATTGGTGATACCACCAATGGAGGAGTCTATAATGGTTTTAAATTTTCTGACACACTTCAAGTTAGAGTTGACAATATTAGTCTTTGCATGCAGAAAGATTCGCTCCTGTCAAACACTGAAACAGCTGGTGGTGATGGGAGAAACCAAAGGGCTGTCACTACCAGAATTGAAACCTTTTCAGATCCCGGACAGACCAACTTACAGTAGAGGACAGCATATTGTTAGGAGGAGCAAGACTGATTGCCGCAAGCAAAGGTCACCACCAGATATTAGCTGAACTCAACCAGCGTCATCCAGTGATCTCCAAAATGAAGATGCTGACGAGAAATTATGTCTGGTAGCCAGGCTTGGTGCAGACATCACTGTGTTGGTGAGGCAATTCCCAAAGTGCCAACAAGGACAAGAATTACCACCAGCAGTTCCCCCATACCCATGGGAATGGCTGGGTAAATCTTGGAATCAATTACATGTTGGTTATGCAGGTCCTTTCATGGGCTCAATGTTCTCAGTCATTGTGGATGCCCACTCAAAGTGGTTGGACATGCATATTCATCAAATATGGTGACAACAGTAGAAAAACTGTGTGCATCTTTTTCAATACACAGACTCCCAGAAGTGTCGGCCACAGATAACGGGCCATTATTTACCAGCAGGGAATTGGTTTTTCTCCCCTAAAGTGAAATGGGATTCGACATATGAGGACAGCTCCACACCATCCATTATTAAATCACCTGGTAGAAAGAACAATCTAAACATTAAAGGCTGGCTTGATGAAACAGCCTACACACTCGCTAGATACCAAGCTGTCACTGTTACTTGATTATAGAACCACCCGACATGTAACTACAAGGATTTGCCACCCAGGTAAATAGTGCGGTGAGGAAGGCATATGGCGTACTGGCTTTTATTGGTAGAGGAATTGAGTTCCGGAGTCCTGAGGTCATGATGCAGTTGTATAAGACTCTGGTACGGCCGCATCTGGAATATTGTGTGCAGTTTTGGTCGCCATACTATAGGAAGGATGTGGAGGCATTGGAACGGGTGCAGAGGAGGTTTACCAGGATGTTGCCTGGTATGGAAGGAAAATCGTATGAGGAAAGACTGAGGCACTTGGGGCTGTTTTCACTAGAGAAAAGAAGGTTTAGGGGTGACTTGATTGAGGTGTACAAGATGATTAGGGGGTTAGATAGGGTCGACAGTATGAACCTTTTCCCGCGTATTGAGTCGGGTATTACAAGGGGGCATAGCTTTAAATTAAGGGGGGGTAGATATAGGACTGATGTTAGGGGTAGGTTCTTCACTCAGCGAGTCGTTAGTTCATGGAATGCCCTGCCAGTAACAGTGGTTGACTCTCCCTCTTTATGGGCATTTAAGAGGGCATTGGATAGGTATATGGAGGATAGTGGGTTAGTGTAGTTTAGGTGGGCTTGGATCGGCGCAACATCGAGGGCCCAAGGGCCTGTACTGCGCTGTATTCTTCTATGTTCTATGTTCTATGATAGCATCAGCAGAGTTGGTAATGGATAGAAGATTCTGCACCAGGTTCAATTTGTTCATCCCTGACGTGTGGGGTGGGGACAAAATCAGGAACTCCAAAGCCAGACACTAGACTCCACCAAGTGGGAGAGATAGTTTACCACAGGGAATGAAGTTTCATGTAAGAACCATGGAAATGACCCTGCATGGAAAAGAGGCATGGTCAACACAAGGTCGGGACCAGTGGCATATAAAGTTCAAGTTAGTGCAACAGTCCTGAACAAGCACATAGATCATCTGAAAGCTGTGAATTTGCAAATGGTGCAGGAACAAAACATGCCCTGCTCCTCAGAACAATTGGATAGGCTACTGGAACCGTGGGTTCACCCTCTCCATAAAGTGTTGATGAGGCTTCCAAATCCAAGGTGGACATCACGGATGTAGCCACATCAATGCCTTTGCCAGAAGAAAGTAAATTTCTACCAAGGTGTTCCTGGCGCAATAGATGAGCTCCCATGTATTACATGCTGCCAATATTGGACACTGTGTTGGACGAATCTGATCCAGTGCTTAAATGCTCCAGGAGGCTCACCAAGAAAAAGGACTGGCCTATGTCTTCAGACTCAGAGGGGGAGGGATGCAGGGATTGCAACAAGGTCAACCAGCTGAATTCGAGATTCTGACACTCTAGGTGCCAACTCTGAGGCTGTGGCAGAGTCAAGGACCTTCCACATGTAAATAAGGGTAAATAAAGTGACTTGCTGATGTGAGACCAACCTCTCTGGAATTATTCCGCTAATCAGTCTGTAATTTCCTGTTTTCGCTCCACAACGTTTTTTTATTAAGTGGGTTTAGATTAGCTACTCTCCAGGAGATGGGCTTAGAATGAACAATGTCACTCTCTATCTTAATAAAGAATTCTATCATATTACAGTCACTTTTCTGCCAAGGGATCTCATACAGCTAGGTTGTCAATTATTCCTTTCTCATTGCACAATACCTAGTCTAGGATGTTCTCCAGTTGGTTTCTCAATGTATGGAGCCAGAACACCATCCTGTACACACTCCAGGAATTCCTCCTCTACGGATTTGATTTGCCCAATCTATATTCAGATTAAACTTGTCCATAACTATAACTGTACCTTATTGTTTGCTTCTCTAACTTCCTGCGTAATGCCTTCCCCAATGCTACCACTACAGTTTGGGGGTCTATATACAACCCTCACTATTGCTTTCTGCTGCTTCGCATTTCTAAGCTCTACACATTCAGATTCCATTTTAGCGGAACTAACACCCTTCCACATTATTGCATTAATTTCCCCTTTCTCCAGGAATTCTAGCCCATTTCCTATGAATCTTTGGCTGTCCTTCCTAAAATCTGAAAATCCCTGGATATTCAGTTCATATTGCTGGTCACCTTGCAGTCACTTCACCGTCATTCCAATTATGTCATATCCATTTATATCATATCCATTTATATCTATTTGTGTGACTAATTCCTTCACTTTATTATGAAAGTGCATTGAGACACAAGATCTTAAGTCTTATCCTTTTAACATTTTCACCTTATATATGCAAGTATATGGTCCCATTCCCCTGCCATTTTAGCTTAAACCCTCCCTTACTGCACAATCAAATAGCCTACATAGAACATTGGTTCCGGAGCTCTCCAGGTGCAACTCGGCCAGCTTGTACTGGACCCACCTTCCTCAGATACGATCTCAAAACCCCATGAATCTGAAATTCACCCCTTGTACAGTCTCTCCAGCCACTTATTCATCTGATATATCCTGCTATTTCAACTCTGACTACCACACGGCTCTAGTAGCAATCCTGAGATCATCCTGAGATGATGATGGTGGTGTCTGCAACAGTATCTACAAGACATGACAATGTCAGGCTGCTGCTTATTTAATCTGTTGGTCAGCTCTCCCATCTTTGGCACAAACACTAAACTGATATTGGTAATGGTATTCTATCATCTAGTTTACTTCCTCTGTCTGTTAACCTGTTGTCAACACCTCGCTCCTCAAAAAAAAACTGCTCTCATTATCCTTAAAAACCATCTAACATCTTTTATTTCTCCAAAGTCTTTAAACATGACATTGCTTTCCAAATGGGGGCCCACCTTTCTGGGAATAACATGTTTGAATCTCTCCGATCTGGTTTCCAAATTACCATATTATTCGTCTCACAAATGACATTCTAAGTAACTGTAACAAAGATAGAATTATCCCCCTCCCCTGCCAAACCCCATTTATCTTAAAATGCCACTTGACATGGCTGGCTGCATGATCGTCCACTTCTCTCCTGTACACCTGCTAGTGGGACTGCATTTGTCTGATTCTATTATTATTTATCTAATTTCATATAGAGAATAGCTTGGACTGGCCTCTTTTATTGCTCTTGCACTCTAGTGTCCGTGAATCTACATGCTGTCCATCAGCGGGATCATCAAAAATCACTGTGTAGTTTTTCATGAACATTGATAGTACTCAATTCACTGACACTTCTCTTAACTGACAGAGCTGTAGAATTTTACAGCACAGAAAAAGGCCCTTCAGCCCACTATGTCCACATCAGTCATTAAGTAACTATATAGTCTTGTCTCATTTTCCTGCATTTGGCCCACAGCTTTATGTGCTCCAGAAATTCAAGTAATCATACTTTTTCAATATAGTGATGTTTCCCACATTTACACCCTTTTAGGCAGTAGGTTCTTGATACCTACCTACCTATGGATGAAAAACTTCTCCCTTAAATCCTGTCTAAATCTTCTTCCCTTTACCTTAATTTATGCCCTTAGTTACTTATCTCTCTACTAAGGGTAAAGATGGCAGTTTCCCTTCATAAAGAACATAAGTGAACCAGATGGGTTTTTCCAACAATGCATTCATGATCATCATACAATCTAAATTCCAGATTTTTAGTTGAATTCCAATTCCATCATCTGCCATGCAGGATTCAGAATAGGGTCCCCAAACATTACCTAGGTCTCTGGATTAACAGTCTTACCATAATACTACTAGGCCGTTGCCTCCTTTCGATAAATTATAGCTATATGTAAAAGACTTATGATCATTCTACGAGTTAAAACTCTAAACTTTTATAAATACTCCTGAAACACACATAGACAGACATAGGCAAGAAAAAAAATGCATATGAAGAGTGAAAGAAAAGACAAGTGGTTTAATATTTTCTGTTTATAGGTTCTGCTAAGATAATTGTTTTTTGTTGATCAGGATGCTGCTTCTTGGTCTTCCCTCCCCAGATGCTTTCATTGGTTTGTAGGTAGTACAGGTGACTATTTATAAAAGGTCTCTCACTTATTAATTAAGAGTCTGAGCTTACAGCAACTGCTGAAGGGAAAATAAGCTGGTTTTCTTCAGGCTCAAATATAAATATTCTGTTTATTGGAAAGTCAAATCTCATACTCTTTTATACATACTTTCACAATCAGTGCATCCATATTGAGTATTCCAAAGTAAATTTCTCCATCAGAGGTCAATATTGCAATTTCACTCTCATAATCTAAAACAGAAAACACAGAACAGTTATTATTTCTCAATTGTTATGAATATCTAACTTGATGATTCATATATTTAAAAGAGGTATAACTTTAAGTTTTGGGAATTTCATTTTTACATGGAAGACAAATAGGTTTGATAAGCAGATAAATACACTTAGTATACAAACACACAATAACAAAATACAATACAGCACAGGAACAGGTCCTTCAACCCTTGAAACCTGCGCCAACACATTTTGCCCTTCCATACTAAAACTGTCTTCACGTGCAAGGATCCGTATCCCTCTATTCCCTTCCTGTTCATGCATTTGTCCAGGTGCATCTTGAATGCTGCTGTTGTGTTTGCTTCCACCACCTCCTCTGGCAATGCATTCCAGGCACTCACCACCCTTTGTGTGAAAAACTTGTCTTACGCATCTCTTTTAAACTTCCCTCTGCCCACACCTTAAATCTATGTCCCCAGTAATTGACCCCTCAAACCTGGGAAACATCCTCATACTTTCCACTCTATACACACCATTTACAATCTTATAAACTTCTATCAGGTCACTCCTCAACCCCCTGCATTCCAGTGAAAACAAACCCAGTCTATCCAACCCTTTTTTCATAACTAAAATCCCCCATACCTTTTTTGTACCCTCTCCAAAGGATCCACATACTTCTGGTAGTGTGGTGACCAGAACTGTACACAATATTCCAAGTGTGGCCCAACTACAGTTGAATAAAGCTGCAACATATCTTGCCTACCCTTATACTCTATGTCCCTTCCTATGAAGGCAAGCATGCCACATGCCTTTTTTACTACCTTATCTATCTGTGCTGCCACCTTCAGAGAACTGTGGACCTGCACACCCTAATCGCTCTGCACATCAGTATTCCTAAAGATTCTGCCATTCGCTGCATAAGTTCCATCTGAAGTGACCTTCCAAAATCCATCACCTCACATTTGTCCAGATTAAACTCCAGCTGTCATTTTTCTGCCTATGCCTCCACTGATCTACATACTGCTGTATCCTCTGAAAATCCTCCTCACTATCTGCAACTCCACCAATCTTTGTATCATCCACAAACTTACTAATTAGATCAGCCACGTTTTCCTCCAAATCATTTATGTAGATGATGAACAGCAGAGGTCTCAATATTAATCCCTGTGGAACACCAGTCATAACCCTCCATTCCGAAAAGCATCCGTCCATTACTATCTTCTGTCTCCTTTAACCAAACCAGTTCTGTGTTCACCTTGCCAGCTTATCCCGATACCATGTGACTTCACCTTTTGTACCAGTCTGCATGAGGGACCTTGTCAAAGGCTTTACTGAAGTCCATGCAGACATCAACCGCTTTTCCCTCATCAACCATTCTGGTCACCTCCTCAAAAAACTCGATCAAGTTAATGAGGCACGACCTCCTCCATACAAAACCATGCTGTCCATTCCTAATAAGTCCATTCGTTTCTAAATGCATATAGATCTTGTTCCTGAGAATCTTTTCCAATAATTTCCCTACCACCAACCTGAGACATAAAGGCCTATAATTTCCTTTTTAAACAATGGGACAACATTGGCTATTCTCCAGTTCTCTGGGACCTCACCTGTGGCCAAAGATAATACAAAGATGTCTGTCAATGCTCCAGCAATTTGTTCTCTTGCCTCCCTGAATATTTTGGGATAGATCCCATTAGGACCCAGGGATTTATGTACCTTCGTACTTTTTAAGGCGCACAACACTTCTTCATTTTTAATAGCAACTTGGCTTAGAAATTCAACATTCCCTTCCCCGAGATCATCCTCCACCATTCCTTTCTCTTTGGTGAATACCAACATAAAGTATACATTCAGGACCTCACCTACCTCTTCTGGCTCCACACATAGATTCCTTCCTTTATCCTTGAATGGGCCAACCCTTTCCCTGGGTTGGGAAAACCTGGGGATTCTCCTTAATCCTGTTTGCTAACAACCTTTCTTGATTCATTTTAGCCCTTTGAATTCCTTGTTTAAGTTCTTTTCTACTTTCCTTATACACGTCAAGTGCTTTGTCAGTTCTCATCCTCCTAGACCTTATGTATGCTTCCTTTTTCTTTTTTAGCAAGGTCATAACATCCCAGGTCATCCAAGGTTCACATAACCTGTCCTGCCTATTCCAGTTTCTCAGGAATCTGACACTCCGGTACTCTTATTAACTGCCATGTGAAATACTCCCAAACGTCCAATGTGGATTTACTCTCAAATAGCTGTCGCCAACCAAAATTCTCCAGTTCCTGCCTAATATTGTTGTAGTTCACCTTCCCCCAATTTAACACCTTCACCCAAGAACTGCTGTTATCCCTATCCATGAGTATCTTAAAAATCATTTATTATAGTCACTACTCCCGAAATGCTTCCCCACTGAAACTTCACTCACCTCGGTGGGCTCATTTCCTAAAACCATGTCCAGTATAACCTCTTCCCTGGTTGAACTGTTTACATACTGGAGGAGAAAGTGAGGTCTGCAGATGCTGGAGATCAGAGCTGAAAATGTGTTGCTGGAAAAGCGCAGCAGGTCAGGCAGCATCCAGGGAACAGGAGAATCGATGTTTCGGGCATAAGCCCTTCTTCAAGAATGAGGAAAGTTTGTCCAGCAGGCTAAGATAAAAGGTAGGGAGGAGGGACTTAGGGGAGGGGCGTCGGAAATGCGATAGGTGGAAAGTGTTGTTGTGGTCTGGCGATGGCGGAGTCCAAAGATCTGCATATCCTTGGTGGAGTGGGAGGGGGAGTTGAAGTGTTGAGCCACAGGGTGGTTGGGTTGGTTGGTCCGGGTGTCCCAGAGATGTTCTCTGAAACGCTCCGCAAGTAGGCGCCCTGTCTCCCCAATATAGAGGAGGCCACATCGGGTGCAGAGGATGCAATAGATGATGTACTGTGCCATGAAACCCTCCTGAATGGTCCTTCCAAATTCTGTTGCATCCAAGCCTTGAGTACGAAGTGAGTTTCCAGTCAATATAGATGAAGCTAAAATCACCCAACGCAACAACCCTGCTGTTTTTACAGCTTTTCAAAATCTGTCTACATATTCTCTCCTTGATCCCCTGCTGACTGTTGGAAGGCCTGCAGCATACTCCCAGCATTGTGATTTCACCTTTCCTATTCCTGAGTTCTACCCATATTGCCTTGCTTCATGACTCCTCTGATGCATTCTCTCTCAGCACAGCTGTGAGATACTCCTTTATTAGTAATGCAATTTCTCCACCCCTTTACATCCCCTTCTATCACACCTGAAATGTGTAAATGCTGGGGCATTCAGCTGCCAGTCCTGTCCCTCTTTCAGCCAATTCTCTGTACTATCAATAATATCATGGTTCCAAGTACAAACAAATGCTCTAAATTCATCTATCTTGTCTATTATACTTTTCGCATTGAAACACATGCATTTCAGATGAACTCCCCTTCTCTTTTCAGCAGCGTTTCTCTGCCTCTTCTTGTTCTTAGTCATGTTTGCCTTGGTTTCTACATCTCATAGAGTCATAGAGATGTACAGCATGGAAATACGGTCGACCTGTCCGTGCCGACCAGATATCTCAACCCAATCTGGTCCCATCTGCCAGCACCCGGTCCATATCCCTCCAAGCCCTTCCTATTCATATACCAATCCAAATGCCTTTTAAATGCTGCAATTGTACCAGCCTCCACCACTTCCTCTGGCAGCTCATTCCATACACGTACCACTCTCTGTTTGAAAAGGTTGTCCCTTAGGAGTCTTTTATGCTTCTAGGTATCAGCTTTTGGATCAAATGAAGGTGCAAAATCCCTGAAATAGAGAGAACTAAAAACAAAAAAAGAAGCAGTCTCTCTGACTTCATGGGCCAGCATGTACTAAAAAGGTAATGTCAGGAGTGAAAGTGGGTTTTGTGGAGATTGTCTCCTTTCAATAGTCCACGAATGTTGTGCGAAAACATCTTTTGAAGCATTTTGTTAATGGAAACACTAAGGGTAAGATCGGCAAAACATTTTTACATACCGGCATACCAGCATTTGGAATTTCCCTCCTCCATGTTCTCAACCCAGAGCTGGCTCCAAGAGTGAGCAAAATCGATGAGAATTATTAGCTGGATGAGAATGAAGCAGAAAGCTCCAACTACACCAAAGTAGAATCACATCTCCCTCAATTTCTGCATCTACTGCCCTAGTCCTTTGGTTTCGATCTCCCTGCTACTCTAGTTTAAACCCACCCCAACCATTCTACCAAGGACATCAGTCCCGGTCCTGCCCAGGTCTAACCTATCCAGTTAGGTACAGGTCCCACGTCTCCCCAGAACTGGTCCCAATGCTCCATGAGTCTTAAACTCTTCCATTCAAATTATCTTTTGAGCCACGTATTCACCTTATATATCCTGCTGTTCACACTCTGACTAGCAACTCCAAGGATGGCCATTGTTCCTTCAAGTTAGAGTTACAGATGTGTAAACAAGGAACAGCAGCACTTCTAGCTCCATAATGGAGCCAATGAGTCTGTTAAGATTTCAATTGATCTTTTGAGTTTATTCAGTACTCTGTGTTTCATTTCAGATTTCCAGCATCTGCAGTATTTTACTTTTATATGAACGATTAACTCACTACCACTTCCCTTCCAGATATGCCCACCTTGAAGAAGTTTTGTTCTTCTCTTAGACAGGGTTTCCATTTTAATCTTTTGGTTTATCCACCTTTATTGCTTTCTATCTCTCTTCTAGTATTTGATAACATGCAAAAACTGAATCTACAGCGATATCTTCTTCCTCAGTAGATCTCTCTGGCTCTGCCTTACCTCACATGATTCCAACTGAAATTCTACCCTTCCTATTTTGAATCCACCCAAGATTATAGGTATCTCCAAGTCATCTAACATTCTTCGAAAGCTGATCCCACTGCATCCTGAGATCTACAATCAAAGAAGGTGTCACCATATGCACACTCTCAATCTCTCTCCTCATCAGCATTGCCTCATAATATCTCAAAGCTGTCCCAATCCCCATTCTATTATATTCTTCATTGTATTTGCTGCTTTAACAGGAAACATTTCCTTATCTTTTCTGGTGTTAAGAAATGCAAGCTTCTAAAAATCACAGGTAATGACACTTCTCTGCATGATTCTTCCCCTCCCTTTCCTGCTCACTCCATCCCTTCTTCTAAATCTGCCTCTTGCTGTGTATTCACTATATCCTTTGACTTTCCCCTCTCTGATCCTGATTTGTCTGTGCTCCAGAAAGGATTGATATTGAACTCTTCTTCTATCACCTTTACCTCCATGTCCACTCATTTGAACTGTTGTCCTCTCCCCATCATGGAGACCCTTTCATCTGTCTCTCATATTCAGCTTCTGCCTGGACCCTCCTACTGCCTTTTTATCTGCACTTGATCGCTTCATCAAGAACTACTAATGTGACATTGCCATTTTAATTTTTCTTCTCCCTTCTCGCACTCTAATCTGTCCCCTCTGAACTTGCTGCACTTTGTTATCAAGCCTGCTGACAAGGTGATGCTGTTGTCATCTGGCAAACCAATTTCTACCTTGTAGGGGCTAGGAATCAATTCTCAGACACATCCTCCTATCTTCTTCTGAATCCTGACCTTAGCACTGAAAATCATGCTGTTACTTCCAGTACTATCACTGACTTCACCTCCTTTGGATATTTCCCCTCCATAGCTTCCTATGTCAATGGCCCCAAGTCTGAACTACTTGTTTCCCAAAATCCACATACAGAATAACCCTGGCAGACCCAGCATTTCAGCCTATTCTTGGCCTTGTGAGCTTACTTCTTCCGAACTTGATTCTGATTTTCCCTTATTGTTCTGCCTTCTATTTACTATTCATGATTCTTTGTCACTTTAAATTAGTTCAACAATTTCCAGTTTTCTAGCCCAAGCCACCTCTTTAATTATATATTCATATCCATGTAATTCCTCCATCAGGATGGTCTGAATGTTTTCCACCCCTTCCTTGAAAAGAGACCTGAACAGTCACCATCCACAACCACCCTCCTTTTGAGGTTGAGCTCCTTCTCAATGAACAACTTTTCCTTTAACTTGCCTTGATTTCTCAAAGTCAAAGGTAAAGCTATGGGTACCTGCATGGGTCCTAAATATGCCTGTCTCTTTGTGGAATTGTTTGTATTGATGCTGCTTTGCATTCTTGTTCAGAATTGGAAAAATTAATCAGCATTGCTTCCAATTTCAAAGTTTCTTTTACCTTCACCTGGTTTATCTCTGACTCCTCACTTGACTTTACTATACTTCCCATTTCTGGAGATACACTGTTCGCTAACATCCACTGACTCCCACACTTGCCTTAACTACACTTCCTTGAACTAAACTTCATGCAAGGATTCAATTCCATTCCCTCAGTTTTTCCGTCTCCATTGCATCTGATGAGGCCACTTTCTGCCAGGGTGCATCTGACATATCTTCCTATTTCCTCAATGAAAGAATCCCCCCACTGAGTTTGACAGGGCCCTCAGCTATGTCCAAACAGTTTCCTGCACTTCAGCAGTCACTCATTCCCCTCCCTCCCACTACAACATTAGGGTTTCCCTTATCATCAATTTCCATCCCACCATTCTCACCATTCAAAGGATCATCCTCTACCATTTCTGCCACTTCCAGCAGAATAGCACCATCAAACACATCACACTTCCCTTCCACTGTCAACATTCTGTGGAGGCCTGCTCCCTCCATGACACCTGGTCTATGCCTTCATGATTCTCAGCACTTAATTACTAGGATTCTCAGCACTTAATTACTAGAATGTGATTTCCCTGTCACCTCCTTCTCCTCGCTGACCCTAAACATATTTTCCTGGTAAGGCAGTGTTTTACTTATACTTCTTTCAATCCAACCTGCCGCAATTGCTGCTCACAATGCAGTGTCCTTTATACTGGTAAGAACATATGCAGACTGGGTGACTGCCTTACAGAACACTTTTGCTCTGTCCAAATTCATGATCCCAATCATCCAGCTACTTGCCATTTCATCAATCACCTTCTTTCGAGTCTAATATTTCCTTCTTTGGTTGCTACAGCGTTCCAAAGAAACTCAATAGAAGCTGAAGGAACAATAGCTCATTTCCAGTGGAGGCATTTTACAGCCTCTGAGACTAAATATTGAGTTTCACAACTTCAGAATATGATTCTTATCCTCTGTTTTCCTTACATTCACACCCCACACCCCACCCTTTCTGGCTATGACACATCTGTGTCTTGAAGACCTTGCTCTCAGCAGAAAGATCCCGCTTTCTCCTTTTCACACCTAAAATCATGAATTTCCAGCCCCTTTTAATTCTGAAAAAGAGTCATATCAGACTTGAAACCTTCAGCATATTTCTATTTCCACAGATGCTGCTAGACCTAATGAGTTTCCCAAGCACTTTCTATTTTCTAATTTAAGGTCTCACTTGTCTTGATTCAAGGTATAAATTGGGATATTTTGAACAAAATGTCATTAGTTTAAATTTCTAACGGGGACATCCCAAGCATACTAAGTTGCTAACAAGACAGAATGTAGACAAGTTTTCATTTGCTTTTGGTTTCTTACATAAATAGAGAGTAAGTTTAGGAACAGCTTTGAGACAGACAAAGACATAATCTGCAAAGAGCTGCAGACAAGAAACAGAGGAATATCAGAAAACTGGGGTGTTTTGCATTTGGTGTTGCAAAGCAAGAATGTAGTGAGGACCTTGTTTGAGCTGAACAGCCACATTCATGAGATATAGAAGGATAAATGGTAGATCAGATGCTAGTGAAAGGACCTCAAAAGATTTCATACCATGGAGAATTGCAGGAGTACTGAGGCATATCAAAAGTTTCAAATCTTGAGATCTACACATACCCTGCTTGGTGCTAGAAGAATTTAAGGAACACACAAGTTCCTATAAAGTGTAGAGGAACTCTTCAATGAATTAAAAGTGGAATGAGGAATTCAGTTGAAAATTCAGGCTTAAGTATTTGTAATTACCAAAATATAGAGATTCATTACACTTGCTTAATTTAGCTCTTATATGCTAATTTCTTTTGGCTTAGAACTGAAATTTTGTGATGTAGTTCTTCCCATTAGTAATTAGAAGACTGAGTTTCTTTTTAAAAGTTACTCATCTCCTCCAAGATGATGACATTAGCAAAACAACAAGGTAGGTGAATATACCAAGATTAAATATTTGCAACTGAAAATTTTGAGATGATAGACCAGAAAGGGTTACAAGATTTCAACTACAATTAAAGGTGGTATTAGATTCAAAGGATTGACTACAAAATTGCTGATAAAAGTAGAAAGACGAGGGACCACTAGCAGGTTAGAATTCAGCAAAGGAGGATCAGGAAATTGATTATGAGGGGAAAAATAGTGCACAAGAATTAACTTGCGAGGAACATAAAAGTAGACTGAATTCTGAGCTCCCTGTTTGATGTATTTTTAGTGTAGGAGTTCATTTCCTCAAATTCTAGGAGCAGTAATTATTATTTTATAAGCTGTTACATTGTTTTGGAACTTTGGGGGAAAAATAGATCAAAACAACAACACTTTAAAAAGGAGGGAGAGTGACAAAATGGGAAGTGAAACAAACAGAGAAGTAAACCTGCAGAGCTGTCTGACCTAGCAATGAACCTGCACAGCTGACTACCTCTGCTGTATAGTTTCAAGTGTCTCTGGACAGTGGAATTTGACTAAGAAAAATAAACAATCAGTGAAATTCACAGCTAACCCTGGGGAAACCTCTGTAGGGGAGTTCAAAGCAGGGGAGCAGTTAAGTGGCTAGTATAACTTGACTGTTTTGTTTTGTAAATCTACAATAGTGAATAGAGTGTTTTTTTATATATGTTTTTATTGAGATCTGTCTCTTGATTAAACTTTAAAAATATAAAACATTAATACTAAGTTCGCCTGAAGCAGTTTTTTTTAGACCCTAAAACTGGGCTATATTCTGGGTCTGGAGATTGTTGAGGTGCAAAGATGGTCTTGGGTAAAGTGACATCAGGTGTCAGAGATTAGGGAGAATTTCCATGTTACTGATGATATGTCTGCAGGAAGTGTGTTTGGTTGTGAATCCTATCAGATTGCATAGATCGGTTGAAGCAGCAGTTAGAGGTAATGAGGAATTTACAGCAGTTAGGGGGTGTGATGGATGGTGGTTGCAAAAAAGGGAGAAGAACCACCACAGTCAGGTAGATAGGTTAACTCCAGGAGAAGTAGGAGGGATAGGCAGGTAGTGCAGGAGTCTCCTATGGCTATCCCCATCTCAAACAAATATGCTGTTTTGGTAAATGTAGGGGGTGATGGACTTTCAGGGGTATGTAGCACTGACAACCAGGTTTCTGATACCGAGACTGGTTTTAATGTAATGAGGGGTATGTCAAGTTTCAAGCACTTGATTGTGATAGGAGACTGTCTAGTCAGAGGCACAGTCAGACATTTTTGAAGTCAACATCAAGGTATCAGAATAGCGTTTTGCATCCTTGTTGGCATGATCTAGAATATCTCAGAGAGGGTGCAGAATATTCTCTAAGGGCAGTCAGACCAGCAGGAGGTTGTTGTACACATTTGAACTAACGACATAGAAAGAGAAAAATACGAGATTCTAAGGAAGTTAGGCAGGAATTTAAAAAGAAGGTCCTCGAAGGTAGTAACATCTGGATTATTTTTGGTACCATGAGCTAGTGAGGATAGGAATAGGAGGATAGAGCAGATGAATGTGTGGCTACGGAGCTGGTGCAGGGGAGAAGGATTCACATTTTTGGGTAATTGGAATCTCTTCTGGGGTAGAAGTGACCTGTATAAAAAGGGTGGATTGCACCTGAATTGGAAAGGGACTAGATCATGCAGGGAGATTTGCTAAAGCTGCACGGGAGGATTTAAACTAGTAGTGGGAGGACAGGGAGATAGTGAGGAAAGCAATCAATCTGAAAAGGAGGAAGTCAAACAATCAGGGCAGACAGGAACAAAGCAGAGAATGAAGAAGGACTGATAAATTAAAGTGCATTTATTTCAATGCAAGAGGCCTAACAGGTGAGGCTGATGAACTCAGGACATGGTTAGGAACATGGCACTGGGATATCATGGCTATTACAGAGATGTGGCTCAGGGATGGACAGGACTGGCAGCTAAATGTTCCAGGGTATACATGCTGAAGAAAAGACAGAAAGAAACACTAGAGTCGAGGGTGAGTGGCGTTTTTGATTCGGGATAACATTACGGTTGTACTTTAGATTAGATTACCTACAGTGTGCAAGCAAGCCCTTCGGCCCAACCAGTCCACACCAACCCTTGAAAAGTAACCTAACCAGATCCATTTCCTTACACTTACTCCTGACTAATGCACCTAACACTATGGACAATTTAGCATGGCCAATTCACCTGACCTGCACATCTTTGGACTGTGGGAGGAAACCAGAACACCTGGAGGAAACTCACGCAGACACGGGGAGAAAGTGCAAACTCCACACAGACAGTTGCCAAGGCTGGAATCGAACATGGGTCCCTGGTGCTGTGAGGCAGCAGTGCTAACCACTGAGTCATTGCCCATCCCAAAGGGAGGATATTCCTGGGAACATGTTCATGGAGGTTATATGGGTGGAACTGAGAAATAAAAAAGAGATGACTACCTACTTAGGATTGTACTATAGACCCCCGAATAGTGAGCGAAAATTGAGAAACAAATTTGTAAGGAGATCTCAGTTATCTGTAGCAATAATAGGGTAGTTATGGTAGGGGATTTTAACTTTCCAAATATAGACTGGGACTGCCATAGTGTTAAGGGCCTAGATGAAGAGGAATTTGTTAAGTGTGTACAAGAAAAAATTCTGACTCAGTATGTGGATATACCCACTAGAGAAGGTGCAAAACGTGATCGACTCTTGGGAAATAAGGCAGGGCAGGTGACTGAGGTGTCAATGGGGGAGCACTTTGGGGTTAGTGACCATAATTCTATTAGTTTTAAAATAATGATGGAAAAGGAGAGGCTGGATCTAAAAGTTAAAGTTCTAAATTCAAGGAAGGCCGATTTTAACAGTATTAGTCAAGAACTTTCAAAAGTTGATTGGTGGCAGATTTGCAGGTAAAGGGACAGTAGAAAATGGGAAGCCTTCAGAAATGAGATAACAAGACAGTATATTCCTGTTAGGGTGAAGGGCAAGGCTGGTAGGTGTAGGGAATGCTGGATGACGAGAGAAATTAAGGTTTTGGTCAAGAATATGAAGGAAGCATATGTCAGGCATAGACAGCAGGGGGAAAGTGAGGACTGCAGATGCTGGAGATCACAGTAGAAAAGTGTGGTGCTGGAAAAGCACAGCCAGTCAGGCAGCATCCGAGGAGAGTCGACGTTTCGAGCAGGAGCTCTTCATCAGGATTGAGTAAATCCTTAGAAGGGTATAAAGGCAGTATGAGCATACTTAAGAGAGAAATCAGGCGGGCAAAAAGGGGACATGAAAAAACTTTGGAAAATAGGGTTAAGGAGAATGCAAATGGATTCTATAAATACATTAAGCACAAAACAGTAACTCGGGAAAGAATGGGGCTTCTCAAATATTATCAAGGCAGCCTATGTGTGGAACTGCAGGAGATGGGGGAGATACTAAACAAGCACTTTGCATCAGCGTTTACAGTGGAGAAGGATATGGAAGGTAGAGAACGTGAGGAAATAAATAGCAATATCTTGAACAATGTTCATTTTACAGAGGTGGTGGTTCTAGACTTCTTAAAACACACTAAGGTAGATAAATCCCCACGACCTGATCAGGTGTACCCTAGAAGCTAGGTAAGTGATTTCTGGGCACCTTACTGAGACACTTGTATCATCGATAGCCACAAGTGAGGTGCCGGAAGATTGGATATTGACCTACTTTGTGCCACTTTTTAAGAAAGGTGGGAAGAAAAAGCAAGGGAATTATAGACCAGTAAGCCTGACATCAATGGTGGGCGAGTTGTTGAAGGGAATTCTGAAGGACAGGATTTACAGGTATTCAAGGACTGAGAGTCAACATGGCTTTGTGCAAGGGAGATGGTGTCTCACTAACTTGATTGAGTTTTTTGAAGAATTGATGAGAGCAGAGCGGTGAATGTGATCTACATGTTGTCTTCAGTAAGGTGTTTGACAAGGTTCCGCAGGGTTGCTTTTCAGACTGGAGGCCTGTGACCAGTGGTGTGCCACATGGATCAGTGCTGGGTCCACTGTTTTTCACCATTTATATAAGTGATTTGGATGTGAACATAGGAAGGATGGTTAGTAAGTTTGCAGATGACAGCAAAATTGGAGGTGTAATGGGCAGCGAAGGAGGTTACTTCAGAGAACAATGGGATCTTGATCAGATGGGTTAATTGGCCAAGGAATGCCAGATGGAGTTTAATTTAGATAAATGTGAGGTGCTGCACTTCGCAAAGGCAAATCAGGGTAGGACCTATACACTTAATAGTAAGGTCCTGGGGGTGTTGCTGAACAAAGAGATCTTGGAGTGCAGTTTCATAGTTCCTTGAAAGTGGAGTCCTAGGTAGACAGGGACAGTGAAGAAAATGTTTGGTGTGCTTGCCTTTATTGATCAATGCATTGAGTATAGGAATTAGGAGGTCATATTGCAGCTGTTTCGGACACTGGTTCAGCCACTTTTGGAATACAGTATGCAGTTCTGTCTCACTGTTATAGGAAGGATGTTGTGAAACTTGAAAGGGTTCAGAAAGGATTTACAAGGATATTGCCAGGGTTGGAGGGTTTGAGCCGTAGGGAGAGGCTGAATAGGCTGGGGCTATTTTCCCTGGAGCGACTGAGGCTGAGGGGTGATCTTGTAGAGGTTTATAAAACCATGAAAGACATGGATAGAGTGAATAGACAAGGTCTTTTTCCTGGGGAGTGGGGGTCCAATACTACAAGGAATGGTGAGAAAGGAAAGATTTAAGTGGCAACATTTTCATGTAGGGGGTGGTGCATGTATGGAATGAGCTGCCAGAGGAAGTGGTGGAGGCTGGTATAATTACAACATTTAAAAGGCATCTGGATGGGTTTAAAGGGATATGTGCCAAACATTCGCAAATAATACTAGATTTATTTAGGATATCTGGTCAACATGGACCAAAGGGTCTCTTTCCCTGCTGTACTGCTCTATGACTCTAGACTCTAAGAGCTTCTGTAAGTATACAAAACGAAAAAGATTGGTGACGATAATGTAGGAACCTTATAGTCTGAAAAAGAAGAATTGATAATGGAGAACAAAGAAAGGAAAAAGCAATAAACAAATATTTTACTTAGTTCTTCACAAACGAAGACACAATTGGCATCCCAGAAATGCCAGGGAAACAAAGGTATACTGGGAAGGGGAAATGAAAAAAATTAATATTCGGAAAAAAGTTTGGAGAAATTAATGGGACTGAAAGCTGATAAATCCCAGACCTTATTATTCTACATCCCAGGGTACTAAAGGAGCTGGCCAAGGAAATATTGGATGCATTGATTGCCATATTCCAAAATTGTCTCAATTCCGGAACAGTCCTGGCAGATTGGAGCATGAAAATGTAACTCCACTATTTCTAAAAGAACAGAGAGAGAAATAATGGGAATTACAGACCACTCAGCATAAAATCATTAGGTTGGAAAATGTTTAAATCTATTATACAGGATGAAATAACAGGAACCATAGTAAATATCAATGGAATTACCAAGTCAATGTGGATGTATGAAAGGGAATTGCATTTGACAAACTTACTGAAACTGTTGAGAACACAATTAGCAGAATAGATGAGGGGCATGAGCGGATGAAATGGATTTTCAGAGAGATTTTGACAAACTCCCACATAAGAGGTTAGTATGCAAAATCAAAGCAGATGGATTTCGTGGTACTACACTTACATGGATTGCAATTTAGTTAGCAGACAGGAAATAGTACGAATAACTGGGTAATTTTTGGAGCTGAACACACTAACGAGTAGGGTACAGTGGGGGTCAGTGTTTGGGTCCCATTAATTCACAATACATATATCAAAGATTTGGATAAGGAAATCGAATCCAATATTTCTAAACCTTGTTATAATGCGCAGTTTTAGTCTCTTTATCTAACAAAAGACACACTACTCCTGCTCCTATTTTCTATGTGTCTGGGGCTAAATCTTACTTTTCTTTGGCTAAATGTGAGTTACACTGAATTATCTGTAGGGTTTTCACCACAAAGCCAAGTGAGATTTCTCATTGTATCTCACCAAACTTATCACATTAACTACTTCCCTATGGCATCCATTATGTCTGAATCCATCCCTATATTACTAATCGCCGTTCCCAAACAACTCACCATTCAGTCAATATCTGCGGAATGACTGACTTCCTTTGCATCCACATTATCTTTGAAAGGCTGCTGTGCACTTAGACACATTAACAATTTAGGTCTTGTCCTGCACCAGCAATGTAATGGCACAGCAGCTACAAAGCCACATGGCTCACAGCACATATACAACCTCATTTTCTCACTTCCATTCCTGTTTACTCACCTCACCACACAGTTTACTAGTCCTTAGTTATATCTCACCTAAACACTCTCTATGGGTCACTGATACTCTGTCTCGATGCATATTGTTGACTTACATTATCAGTATCCTTATCATCATTCAGCAGAAAAACATGGTATATTGTCAAGCAATTAGACAATTCCAAACATGAGCTTTTATTCACAGCAACCAAAAGCAAACAGGAATAAAAGCAGCAGAAGCTGTAAGTCACCAATACAAGCCAAATACTGGCATCATGCCCAACAACCTTTAAACATTTTATGATGGTCAGCTCCACCCTGCTCTCTCATCTACTTGAACTAAATGTCAATCAGATCCTGTCTGGCTTGTAGCACCTGACACAGCTGAGTTCCATCATGCACAAGAACAAGATCCTTCTCCCTAATCTCCTGGTCCACCCCCTCAAAGATTACACGTGTTATTCTTAATCATCCAGTATGTCGCCTTGTAACTTGCTTCAATTGAGCAGACCTCAGTATGCCAGAATGATGTGGCTCACTCTGTTCAAACTATAATGGAGGGCCTCCATATACTGGTCCAAGCAGCAGAACCACATCTTCAGCAGCCCAACCATCTGCTCCACAATGACCCAAGTTGAAGCATGGATAATATTGTGTCTCTCTTCCGCCTCAATTAGGGGGGTTGCACAATGGTTTTATAAACCATAGTCACAGTGGGTCCCTTGTTACCAGTAACTAGTCTTGTAAGTCACTTGAACCCTCAAACACACCAGATAACGATACAGTTCCTGGTTCTAGGAGTTACAGCAACTATTAAGATTACAGGGACACACCTGCAGGAAATGATAATAATGATCACTCATGACCTTAATATTAACATTGATGATGTGGAAGTGTCAGTGTTGGACTAGGATGGACATCAGATGACACCAGGTTATAGTCCAACAGGTTTATTTGATGTGGTTCTGTTCGCCGAGCTGGAAATTTTTGTTGCAAACGTTTCGTCCCCGGTCTAGGTGACATCCTCAGTGCTTGGGAGCCTCCTGTGAAGCGCTTCTGTGGTGTTTCCTCCGGCATTTATAGTGGCCTGTCCCTGCCGCTTCCGGTTGTCAGTTTCAGCTGTCCGCTGTAGTGGCCGGTATATTGGGTCCAGGTCGATGTGTTTGTTGATGGAGTTTGTGGATGAGTGCCATGCTTCTAGGAATTCCCTGGCTGTTCTTTGTTTGGCTTGCCCTATAATGGTAGTGTTGTCCCAGTCAAATTCATGTTGCTTGTCGTCTGCGTGTGTGGCTACTAAGGATAGCTGGTCGTGGCGTTTCGTGGCTAGTTGATGTTCATGGATGCGGATCGTTAGCTGTCTTCCTGTTTGTCCTATATAGTGTTTCGTGCAGTCCCATGCAAGGACTGCACAAAACACTATCTAGGACAAACAGGAAGACAGCAAACGATCCGCATCCATGAACATCAACTAGCCACGATACACCACGACCAGCTATCCTTAGTAGCCACACACGCAGATGACAAGCAACATGAATTCGACTGGGACAACACTACCATTATAGGGCAAGCCAAACAAAGAACAGCCAGGGAATTCCTAGAAGCATGGCACTCATCCACAAACTCCATCAACAAACACATCGACCTGGACCCAATATACCGGCCACTACAGCGGACAGCTGAAACTGACAACCGGAAGCGGCAGGGACAGGCCACTATAAATGCCGGAGGAAACACCACAGAAGCGCTTCACAGGAGGTTCCCAAGCACTGAGGATGTCACATAGACAGGGGACGAAACGTTTGCAACAAAAACTTCCAGCTCGGCGAACAGAACCACAACAACGAGCACCCGAGCTACAAATCTTCACCCAAACTTTGAGGTTTATTTGAAATCGCAAGCTTTTGGAACGCTGTTCCTTCATCAGGTAAGTGGAGGGAATGTGCTTCCTCCATTTCAATCATTTTCCTAAACAGCAAATCCTTCCTACTATAAAAATAAATCCTCAATCTTCCAACTTAAAAAACAACCTCAAAAGGATAACTTAATTCGAAAAAAATGACTGTTTCAAGTAAATCAAATGAAAATTCGACAAAGACATCTTTTAATCAAATTAATATACATACTGATGACAACTTGATGAATATTTTGGTGTTTATTCAGCAAAGGGTTCAAACGACCAGTGGTGCCATCAACCATGATTGGATATACATTCTGGCCTGCAAGACAAAATGATTGTGCACATAATTTATAGTGGTCACTGACATGACTTAAAATTACTTTATGCATATAGTGTGTAATTATGTTTGATACTTGCAAATTTTCTTTCCTTTCTCCTTCATTCACCACAATGACCTTTGTGTAGTTGATTTAACAAACAACTCCTTAGCTGTGACCCTCATTCTCTATAGGAGGTGGCTGCTTGTATAACTAGCTTCAGCGCAACATATGGCTTCAGTTACACAGTCATAAAGTTATTCAACCCAGAAACAGACCCTTCGGTCTAACTCATCCATGCTCTGGGGAAAAGACCTTAGCTGTTCACCACATCCATACCTCTCATGATTTTATAACCGTCCTCAGCCTCTGATGCTCAAGAGAAAATAGCCCCAGCCTATTAAATTGGACTACCAATGCTTAAGTTTGAGTTGATAGCACTAACACCCACTTCTGCATACAGTTCACTGCCAGAGAAGCTATCCCTCTAAGAGGCCCAAACATCAGTGTCAAAGTAGGTCATTTGACCCACAGAATCCACACCAACCCTCCAAAAAGCATTTCACCTACATCCAAATCCCCTATCCTAGCCCTGTGACCCTGAATTTCCCACGGCCAACCCAGCTAATCTACACATCCCTGGACATGTGGAGAAATTTAGCATGGCCAATCTGTCTAACCTGCACATCTTTGGACTGTGGGAGGAAACCGGAACATGGAAGAAACCCACACAGAGAACATGCAAACTCCATATCGACCGCTGCCCAAGGATGGATTCGAACCCAGGTCCCTAGTGTTGTGAGGTAGCATTGCTAACCACTGAGACTGTGCCACACAATTTGTGGTTTGTTGTCGGGTAAATTCTCAACCACACAGGTTATGGTGAAATTGTCAAATAACAAAAAGGACTTTTCTGTCTGTGCATTGTTTATTTCTGCTTTTTTAACAATCTTGATGCAAAAACTATTGGCTTCTCTTCACCATTGGGTAATATTTGAGAAATGACTGCTCCCACTCCATTTGGTGTTGTCGCGCATGCTAGTTGCAACAGTAACTCTGGGTCAAAATGGGTCAAGGCCTCTGACTTTGGCTTATGTAAAGGTTCTTTCACATTGACTTCCCCATTTCAATTCGTATTTTGGCATAATAAATTGTGCAATTGCTTTGTGAATGGCTGCACGTTTTAGGGCAAACCTGCCAGTAATTTAGCAAGCTCAAAAATGATCTTAATTCATTTACATTTTAATGTGCTGGTGCCTCAGTTATGGCTTTCACCTTTGAAGGTCACTTGTGCAGTGCCTCAGCATCAATGAAAGCCTAAATATTCCACTGAAGACTTTTTGCAAAACAAAAATCACATTTGTCTCTCCTCACTCTGAAGTCTCAAATCTCTGGACAATCTAAGTTGTGGAGATGCTCTTTTTCATTTCTCCCCATGACAAAAATATCATCTATTTGATCTATGGCATGTTGGACTTGAAGTAACTCCAAGAGGCTGGTATTCCGTCACCAAGTCACCCTGTATTTACACGTGGAAAGTTCTTGACACTGGTCTAGTTCTCTCAGAGCCAGCTCTCTGTCAGAATATCTGACAGCCTTCTTTTTATCTGTCAGCCAGAGCTCCCCCTGATTCAAACAGATTAACTGGCCTAATCTGGGAGTGGCAAAGGCATTGATGTTGCGAGATCCATGGTGTCATCTCAGATTCAGCTGTCCTTTCAGTGCTTGATAGAGAGGGAGAAGCTAAGGATTTCGACAGCCTTTCCGACTGTTCTAAAACGTAGGGCATGCTTTGCTCCTGCACTATTTGTGAATTCACAGCTTTCATATACTTCATGTGTTATTCAGGACTGTTTCTCCTACCTGAATTTTATACGTCACAAATGCTTTCCCCATTACCACCAGGTGTTTCAGTTCTGCCAGGACCAGATTCTTCTGCAATCAAAGTCTGATATTGTCAGCTCTGACTGGAAGAAAGTGAGAACTGCAGATGGTGGAGATCAGAGTTGAAGAGTGTGGTGCTGGAAAAGCACAACCGATCAGGCAGCATCCGAGGAGCAGGAGAGTCGACATTTCGAGCATATGCTTTTCATCAGGAATGTGGGGGAGGCCCAAGGAGGCTGAGAAATAAATAGGAGGAGATTGTGGATGAGGGCAAGGTAGCTGGAAAGCTGATAGGTAGCTGAAGGTGGGGGTGAAGCAGATAGGTGGGAAGGGGGATGGACAGGTAGGACAGTTCAAGAGGGTGGGAAGGGGGATGGACAGGTAGGACAGTTCAAGAGGGTGTGCCGACTTGGAATGTTGGATCTTGGATAAGGTGGGGGGAGGAGAAATGAGGAAACTGGTGAAATCCACATTATTTCCATGTGTTTGGAGGGTCCCAAAGCAGAAGATGAGGTGTTCTTGCTTCAGGTTTCCAGTGGTTAGAATTGGGCAGTGGAGGAGACCCAAGACTTGCATGTCCTTGGCACAGTGGGAGGGGGAGTTAAAGTGTTCGGCCATAGGACAGTGGGGTTGTTTAATGCGTGTGTCCAGAGATGTTCCCCGAAACGTTCTGCAAGTTGGCATCCTGCCTCTCCAATGTACAGGAGACCATATCAATAACAATGGACATAGTAGACGATGTGTGTAGAAGTAGAGGTAAATCTCTGTCGCGTGTGGAAGGATCCTTTGTGGCCTTGGACGGAGGTGAGGAGGGAGGAGTGGGTGCAGGTTTTGCACTTCTCACAGTGGCAGGGGAAGGTGGCAGGAGTGGAGGGTGGATTGGTGGGGGGCATGGACCTAACAAGGGAATCGCGGGGGGAATGGTCTCTCCGGGATGCAGATAGGGATGGGGAGGGAAACATGTCCCTGGTGGTGGGTTCTGTTTGTAGATGGCGGAAATAGCGGAGGATGATGTGATATATCTGGAGGTTGGTGGGGTGGAAGGTGAGGACCAGAGAGGTTCTTTCCTTGTTGCGACTGGAGGGGTAGGGTTCAAGGGGGGAAATGCAGGAAGTGGAGGAGATATGCTGGAGGGCATTGTTGACCATGTGGGAGGGGAAATTGTAGTCTTTGAAGAGGGAGGCCATCTGGGAAGTTCTATGGTGGAACTGGTCCTCCTGGGAGCAGTTGTGGCGGAGGCAGAGAAATTGAGAATAAGAGATCGCATTTTTACAGGAGGCAGGTGTGAGGAAGTGTAGTCCAGGTAGCTGTTAACCCCCTCCCATTTATCTCTTAGCCCCCTTGGGTCTCCCCAACATTCCTGATGAAGAGCTTATGCTCGAAATGTCGACTCTTCTGCTCCTCGGATGCTGCCTGACCGGCTGTGCTTTTCCAGCACCACACTTTTCAGCTTTGACTGGAAGTGTGCCAAAGATTTAAAACTATCATAGACTTTTCAGTGGCAGGAAAACTGGTGGTGTATCTGCCAGCAGGAGGTGGCTCAACACATTTGCATTTGCAAATTGCCCCCCAGTGATCCAACTTGTAAATCATACAGTCAGTGATAGAGCCCACTGCCTGGAACACATATTTTTCCTTTTGAAGGCGTGTGCTTGCCTGCGAGAAATTCCTAAGGACAATGTCCAAGTTCTCTAAGTGCTCCTTATTGATCTTTCCTTGTATTAGCACGTAATCTAGATAAATGGCGACCTCAGGGAGACCTTGTAAAATGTAACACCCTTAATCTGTAAAGGTTCCCCAGTATAGTTTTTTCAGGCTAACTGAGATTTTGTGCAAACTTGGAGTCCAGATCAAATTTTATTAAGGACTGATTCTGTGATCACTGAAATGGCTATGCTGGCATCAAGCTCCATTAGAACCAGGTGACCCTTTAACCAGATATTTATTTTGATTGGTTTTGATTTGGATGTTGCTAGAGTTGATAAAGTGCGGCGCTGGAAAAAACACAGCAGGTCAGGCAGCATCCGAGGGGCAAGAAAGTCGATGTTTCGGGCAGAACCTTTTTTCAGGATCAAGCTCAATCAGACTGTCAAGTGTGTCCACTTCCATCAGAAGACCCTACACCTCATATGCTCCACTTGCTGCATTTTCAAATGATAGAGCCAGTGGTAGTGCCTGTTTGGATATTGGTAAGCAATTTAACTGTCCCAAATCAGACGCAGGAAGACTTTCCAGGGTATGCACTCTCCTGGATACTAGCCTATGAGGTCTCTTACTCCAGTTAGGTCTAGTGGGTAACCTTTGCTCTCGAGTCTGCATACCAACTGCAACTACAATGGCTTGGCGGCCGGGATCCTGAAAACGTTTTAACCATTTGGCTAAGGCTTCATTTTGTTTCGGGTTTCTCTATGGGCTGATCTAGAGGTTCAGTAAACGTCCTGAGTGAGGCTATGTAATCGCATTCAGTCAAGTGGTGCTTCCCCCAAGCATAATCAAACTGTCGAGTGTGACAACTTCCATAGAATACCCTACATCCCATATACTCCACTTGCTGGATTTTCCAGTGATAAAGCCAGCGGTAGTACCTGTTTGAAGTCCATTTGGGCTTAGACTAGTAGGCACTTTTGCATGATTACATTATTAATTCCACTCTCATTGCCACTGAAATAACGCCACAGAGGCTGGCATCCCATCATCAATTCACCCTTTATTTGTATGTGAAGAGACCTTGATTTTGATCCAGCTCCCTCAGAGCTAGCTCCCAAAGTGAACAGAACTGTTGACACTCTTGTTTACGTCTGTCAGAGGTTCACCTCGCTGACCTTGTTACAAGGCTACAGTGAGGACTGCACACGCTAGAGATCTGAGTCGAAAAGTGTGGTGGTGGAAAAGCACAGCAGGTCAGGCAGCGTCTGAGGAGCAGGAGAATCGTTGTTTTGGGCACAAACCCTTCATCAGGAATGTGAGGGGGGGGAAGGGGGCTGAGAGATAACTAGGAGGGTGAGGGTGGGGGGTGGGAGCAAGGTGGCTGGGAAGGCAATAGGTAGTTGCAGGTGGGGGTGATAGTGATAGGTCAGAGAGGAGTGTGGAGCGAATAGGTGTGAAGGAAGATGGACAGGTAGGGCAGTTCAAGAGGGTACTGCCAAGTTGGAGGGTTGGATCTGCAATGAGATGGGGGGAGGGGAGATGAGGAAACTGGTGAAGTTGACGTTGGTGCCGTGTGGTTGGAGAATCCCAAGGCAGAAGATGAGGTGTTCTTCCTCCAGGCATCAGGTGGCTCAGATTTAGCAGTGGAGGAGGCCCAGGACATACATGTGGGAGGGGAAGTTGAAGTGGTCGGCCACAGGGCAGTGGGGCTGTTTGGTACATGTGTCCCAGAGATGTTCCCTGTAACGGGTTGGCGTCCTGTCTCCCCAATATACAGGAGACCACATCGGGAGCAATGGACTCAGTAGATGAGGTGTTTAGATGTACAGGAAAATCTCTGCCGAATGTGGAAGGATCCTTTGGGGCTTTGAATGAAGGTTAAGAGGGAGGTGTGGGCACAGGTTTTACACTTCTTGTGGCGGCAAGGGAAGGTGCCAGGAGTGGAGGGTGGGTTGGTGGTGGGGGCCTAACGAGGGAGTCGTGAAGGAAATGGTCTCTGCGAATGCTAATAGGGGTGGGGAGGGAAATACATTTCTGGTGGTGGGGTCTAATTGTAGATGGCAAAAATGGCAGAGAATAATGCACTATATCTGGAGACTAGTGGGGTGGAACCTAAGGACGAGAGGGGTTATATCCTTGTTGCAGTTGGAGGGCAGAGGTGGGGGAAGTGGAGGAGATGTGCTGGAGAGCATTGTTGACTATGTGGGAGGGGAAATTGGGGTCCTTGAAATAGGAGGCCATCTGGAATGTTCTGGAGTGGAATTGCTCCTCCTGGGAGCAGATACAGCTGAGGCAGAGGAATTGGAGTAAGGGATAGTGTTTTTACAGGAGGGGAGGGTGAGAGGAAGTGTAATCCAGGTAGCTGTGGGAGTTGATGGGTTTGAAGTAGATGTCCATGTTGAGTTGGTTGCTGAAGATTATACAGTCATGCAAAATGGAAACAGACCCTTCGGTCCAACTTGTCCATGCCGATCAAGTTTCGCAAACTTAAACTAGTCCCATTTGCCTGCTTTTGGCTCCTATCTCTTTAAACCTTTCCCATTTGTGTACCAATCCCAATGTCTTTTAAAATGTTTAAGTTGTACCTAGCAACTTCTACCACTTCCTCAGGCAGTTCATTCCATTTCCTCTGACAGTTCATTCCACATTCGAACCACCAGTGAAGAACAAATTTCAATAGCATCACACCCTCATAACCCGAGAAACAGAAGGAAACCATTTAGCCCTCGGAGCTTATTTGACCATTTATTGAGGCCCAAGTTGAACTGTATTTAACTCTATTCACACACCACACTTCTGCAACCTTAACACCCTTACAAAACAAAAAGTAATCTCCGTTCAAATCCACTCAAATTCAAACCCCCTCCACCATCAACAATAATCTCCCTGGTTTAGTCACATTCTTGAGGGAAGGAAATCTGCCATCCTTACCCAGTCTGGCCTACGTGTGACTCCAGACCTAGCAATGGGGTTGGCTTTTATCATCTATCCATAATTGCCCACAGGACACAAATGAATAAAAAAAGTTGTGAACTGTTCAAATGACGCCCCCATCCCAACAAGTCTCAACAGCCTTTTGGAGATGACACTTCAAATTTCCAATAGCCCTTGTGTAAAGATATATTTCTTGAAAGCACCCTAGAACGTTCTTGAATTTTAATGTGATGTCCCTTTCCTGTGGATTCTTCCGCCCAAGGGGAACAGTTTCTCTCTCTCCCCCACCAAATCCTTTAATCATAATAAACTCAACTGAATCACCCATTGTCTTCCTGTACTCGAGGAAACACAGGACTGATCTGCACACTCTCTCCTTTTGACTTAACATTTAATCTTTTGTCAGCACAGGCTCGAGGAAGGCTCTCACTAGTGCTCCACTTTGCTAAGACAGAATTTCCATTTTGCAGTTGCTCACTCACCGCAGTGTCCATCAGACATCTTGTAGCTGTTCTTGTGGTTATCACAGGCACGTTTATTGAGCTCGCGCTCATTTCTGTAATTCTTGCTACCGCTGCCACAGACCACACTCTTCTGGTCTCTGCTACACATGGTCGCACAGACACGTGGCAGACTGGCCATCGGACAACTGGACGCAGGTGCTTCCAAATCCGCAGCTCACCTCGTTACAGGGGTCCTTCGAGCCACAAAGTCCTTTGCTATGGAGACACAGAAGTCCAAGATGGGAAGAGAGGTGTCTGTGATTGTCCAGGTAAACTTGAAGTCAGGGTGGAAGGTGCTTGTGAAGTTGATGAACTGTTCAACTTCCTCGTGGGAGCATGAGGTGGTGCCGATACAGTCATCAATGTCGTGGAGGAAAAGGTGGGGAATTATTTTATTACAATTCCTACAGCGCACTTCTCCAAAACATCCAAAGTTCTTCTCAAGAAAGTCTTCTGGAGTGCATCCAGCAGCGTCATCTCCATGTCAATTTAGTGACCAATACTACATATGAACATACAATCAAGGAACAAGAATAGGCCAGTCAGCCCTTCCAGCCTGCTCATTCAATAAGATCATGGCTTTAACCTGAACTTTACCTTCCTGCATGTCCTTGATAATCTTTTATTCCCTTGGAAATCAAGAATCTATGTGCCTCTGCTTTAAAAATACTTAAACATTCAGTGTTCACTTCCTTTTGAAGGAAGAAATTCCAAAAACTCTCAACCCTCAAAAATGTTTACCTCATCTCTGTCTTAAGTGGGTGACCTATTACTTTTAAACTATGACCCATAATTCTGGATTCTCCAACAAGAAGAAAGATACTTTTCACATTCATCCTGTGCACAGCATTATGAAGACTGCACAGTCACTTATTTTTAAGCAACAGAACCAGCTGCAGCAACACTGATCTTTGCCTCTTGCCAGCTGTTGTGCAAATTCAAGGAGGCAATCATTAATTTTTTTTTGTTGAATGATTTTGCTAGTTAGGATCACTTGGGCAAAGTCCACTTGAGTGATAATCACGTTCTGAAGCACTGGGCAATGAAGTGCACCACATGGTCCACTGCAGCTTCTGTTCTGTTCCCAATTGTGTGGTAATGACAAAGAGGAAAACACTTGCATTTATATAGTGCTTGTCATGACCATTGGACATCTGAAAGCATGCTAGAAGCTACACACGAAGGACGCCGCTCTTTGCAGCATTTTTCAGCAATACTCAAGAAATTACATTTTTGATTTAGCACATGGGTAACTCAATGATGCATACTGATGCATCATTATGTTAACTTAATTTTTGTTTAGCTTTTCTTGTGTTCATATAATTGAACGGAAAAATTTTGGGAGTGTTGTTGAAGCCTCTCTGCAATATTGCTCATGATGGGATAGTTTGCTGTCAACATTCTCTTTTAGGGTAAGGATCTACTGGGCTCATTGGTCTGGTGTGTTTGAGGAAAGCCAAATACTGATCTAACATGAAAAAACTCTTATTTTAAATGAGATGTGGTATTGCATGTTGGAAACTAAGGACAAGTTACATAATGTGATAGCCATTGTTACAGAGACTAGGAGGAGGACTAGATGTTAGGTTTCACCCCTTTGAGATCGTAAGCTGTTCTGCCCAACAGGTCCATATGAAATCATCATAGTGGGTGGCGCTTAAGGTTCTTTTCAGTGTTAACATTTTTAGACACTTACACCCATATCCATCTCTTTCCAAGTCTTTTTTCCCTCAGTTAATATCTCATATTTAAATGTATAATTATATTGTTTTTATTTACTCGTGGTATGTATGTGCCACTGGCTACCCGCGAGAAGAAGATGGGGAGCTGGCTCCCCTGAATTGGTGTAATACACATGCTGCAGCGAGCAAATCCCAAGATACGGACCAATTAATACCAAAGGATCAGCAATACACTTCAAAGCCAGGATGGTGCATTGCCCAAGAGGAAATAAAGGTGGTGGCATCCCAATGTATCCATTGCCTTCTTTGTTCCTGATGGAAGTGATCATGTGTTTAAAAGCTGTTTTCTAAGGATCATTGGTGAATATCTACAGTGCACTTGTAGATGGTATGTACTGCTGCTCCTGAGTGCTAGTGGTGAAGGGTATGGATATTTGTGGATATGGTGCCAAACAAGTGGGGTTGCTTTTCTTCCCTATCCACGAGTCTCTTGACTTCACAAATTCAGGTTATGTGGAAATTTCATTATTCTCCTGGGGTGTTTTCTTCAGATTTGGAAGGTTGGTGTCATAGAAAATCTCCTGAAGTGTCTCAAGAATCCTCTTTAATGCTGTTTAGCAAGTGGATTACAATTAGCAATTGAATTCTGGAAAGTGGCTATGGTTTTAAGGAGCACTTCGATTCCTGAATAACAATTGTTTCCTCCCGTTCAATAGTTTACTATTAGGCAAGGTTGTTATATTAACTATCATCCACCAAAAAGGCCAAGAACCTTGTTAATAAAGGGCTCTTGTGGCATTATGGTAGTTCTCTGCCTCTGAGTCAGAGGTCCAGGACCAAGTCCCACCTGTTCTAGCTGTGTTTAATAACATATCAGAATGCGTTGATTAAAAATATGTACAACCTTAGTAATGTGTGTTGTTAGGCAATTCAATTGTCATTCAATCTCTCTATGATCTTTCAGACATCAAATCAGAAATGAATGCAAACTGACTCTTATCCTTTAATGAACCACAAAGGACCTTTTAGTGCCAAAACTGTCTAGAGAAGACTTCCCCATAGATCATTCTTAATGCCAAACTCATTATTCTCAACATTCAAATATCCAATAAAATGTTCACTTCCCCTCCCTTATGGAATGACAAATTCCCGCATAATGTTCCATGGGGTGGGCAAGAAGTAACATTCCTCCTATAGCTTGTCAAGAGTAGCCATTCTTCAATTATGAGACTAAACAACAAGTATCATAATGCTATTTGATTAGCAGCGGCATCAAACTTGCTTCCTAATTCAATTAAGAAACAAACATTTTTCAGTAACAGCAATAATGGTGATCAGGAACAAAAAGTATGAATGACTGTTCACTTCACTAGCTTAGTCTCAATCCATTTCAAATACTTACACTGTTTTGTTTCAGCTCAGAAAAGTTTACAACAGAGGGAAAAGATCAAATCTAAGTGGTTCCAGTTCAACCATGAATAAGATGCTGGGAGAGTTCACTATACAACAAGTCTATCATTTAATTCCTTACATTCAATTAATTTTTCAGGATCATAATTCCCAAGGAAAATAGTATTTCTTTGATTATTTACCATGATTAGGAGAAAAAAGTAGTGAATGTTGACTCCAGATAACAACATGTCCTTTCAATCCAGGTGGTTGTATAATTGTAGCCTCAGAATCATCAAAGTTCAAAACAAAATCACTTGAAGTGAGGTTACCATAGACTGAAAAATGCCTGAAATGAAACTGATAACAAATATCAATTTTCTAAATTGTTACCAAGAAAATTCAAGTTTTGTTAATTAATGTATCATAATGTATCACTTGAACCTAAGTTAAAACCAGTTATTCAAAACTTACACAAATCATTGCAGAGACACACTTGGTACCTTCTGTTCTGATACTGTTCATTGAACAACTAAGAGTCATAGGCAGTTCAATTGTGAGAAAAAACACATTACATTAAATAACATGAAGGACGTTATGGCTGAGTAGAATAGTGTAGATACAACTTGAATTGTCCCTGAGAGTATAGATATAGAATTTCAAGCTATAAATGTGAACATAGATTATTAATTTAATTGAGCTTGTCACATGGTGCATATGTTTATACTTCTGTAAAATGGAACCCCAATTCAAACATCAATGTTACATTCCTAAAGGCTTCAGAAATCTTGTTAAGTACCAGGTAAAGGAGCAGAGCAGAGATATGATTACTTTGCAGGCATGCAGCATGTTGGGGCGAATGCTTAATATAGTGATTGGAATGAGGCCAGGTGGATCTTATTGACTATGAGATCCTTGATTGGGATTGTTAACCTTGGCCAATCAGGGAACACTGGCTGACAGACATACACAGTAGTGTTATATATTGGGTGTGGGCATTTGCACTCCCTTCTTGATTTTCTTAAAAACCTCCTCCTCTGTTTTTGGTTGCACTTCAATCCCACGCTCCTGATCTTCGGGCACCCGGTACGGAGGAGGGAGGGCAGGTCTGAAGACCTCCTCGTGGTTCTGCTCCTGGGCCTGGTCAAACAGGCCATAAACAGGTCCAAGCAGCGGGCCGTGGAGGGGGTCGTTAGGGCCGACTGCCTGCCCCTCTTCCGTGGTTACGTTAGGGCCCGGGTGTCCTTGGAGAAGGAGCATGCGGTGTCCACCAACACCCTGGAGTTGTTCAGGGAGAGGTGCGTGCCACAGGGAGTGGAGTACATTATTTCCCCCTCCAACTCTATTTTGATTTAGTCCCTACCTTCCCTTCACTGTTTTGATCACACAGCACTGCCCTTTGATGTGAAGGGCAGTGGTTGTCACTGGCCACCCGGGTGTTTTCCTATCTTCCTGGTAGTGGAAATCGAATAAAGATTCGTACACCTTGTGTCTCTCACTGTGTCTCACACCTGCACACACACACACCATGGGTGCTGGGGAAAAAAATAATAATAAGTACTACCGCAGTTAGGTGGTAGTGTGGGTGAAAAACAAAAACAAATTAAAAAAAGATTAACAGGGAATTCACTATTTTGTGTCTTTCACTGTGCCTCACACTTGCACACACAACATAGATGCCAGGGGAAAAACATAAGCACTACTGAAGTTAGGCGGTAGTGTGGGGGTAAAAAAAAAGGAGAAAAAATAAAAACAGGAGAGTTAGATATACTGGAAAAAAAAGAAGAAAAAAAAGAAAAAATACACAGTAGTGTTATATATTGGGTGTGGGCATTTGCACTCCCTTTTTGATTTTCTTAAAAACCTCCTCCTCTGCTTTTGGTTGCACTTCAATCCCACGCTCCTGAACTTCGGGCATCCGGTACGGAGGAGGGAGGGCTGGTCTGAAGACCTCCTCGTGGATCTGCTCCTGGGCCTGGCCAAACTGGCCATAAACAGGTCCAGGCAGCGGGCCGTGGAGGGGGTCGTTAGGGCCAACTGCCTACCCCTCTTCCGCGGTTACGTTAGAGGCCGGGTGTCCTTGGAGAAGGAGCACGCAGTCTCCACCAACACCCTGGAGTTGTTCAGGGAGAGGTGGGCGCTGCAGGGAGTGGAGTGCATTATTTCTCCCTCCAACTCTATTTTGATTTTGTCCCTGCCCTCCCCCTCACTCTTTGATCACATAGCATCGCCCTTTGATGGGAAGGGCACTGCTTGACACTGGCCACCCGGGTGTTTTCCTATTTTCCTGGTGGTGGAAATTGAATAAAAATTCGTACACTTTGTGTCTCTCACTGTGTCTCACACCTGCACACACACACCATGGGTAAAAAAAAGAAAAAAAAAACAGGTGTGAGCATTGCCCTTTGATGTGAAGGGCACTGCTTGTCACTGGCACTCGGGTGTTTTCCCTTTTGAGAGTTGGATCAGTGTGTGACTGTGTGCGAGCATGTGCAAGGACTCTCCTCCTTGAAGGGGACTGTCCCTGGACTAGCTGCCCCACATCGAGAGAGAGGAAAGAAGAATGAAGGAAGAAGAGGTGGAGAAAAAAAAATAAACAGTAGTGTTATATATTGGGTGTGGGCGTTTGCACTCCCTTTTTGATTTTCTTAAAAACCTCCTCCTCTGCTTTTGGTTGCACTTCAATGCCATGCTCCTGATCTTTGGGCACCCGGTACGGAGGAGGGAGGGCCGGTATGAAGACCTGCTCGTGGGTCTTCTCCTCAGCCTGGCCAAACTGGCCATAAACAGGTCCAGGCAGCGGGCCGTGGAGGGGGTTGTTAGGGCCGACTACCTGCCCCTCTTCCGTGGTTACTTTAGAGCCCAGGTGTCCTTGGAGAAGGAGCACAGAGTCTCCACCAACACCCTGGAGTTGTTCAGGGAGAGGTGGGCGCCACAGGGAGTGGAGTGCATTATTTCCCCCTCCAACTCTATTTTGATTTAATCCCTGCCCTCCCCTTCACTGTTTGATCACACAGCATTGCCCGTTGATGTGAAGGGCAGTGCTTGTCACTGGCCACTCGGATGTTTTCCTATCTTCCTTGAGGTGGAAATTGAATAAAGATTTATGCACCTTGTGTCTCTCACTGTGTCTCACACCTGCACACACACACACCATGGTGCTGGGGAAAAAAAAGCACTACCGCAGTTAGGCGGTAGTGTGGGTTTTTTTAAAAAAAACATAAACAATAGTGTCCTATATTGGGTGTGGGCGTTTGCACTCCCTTTTTGATTTCCTCAAAAACCTCCTCCTCTGCTTTTGGTTGCACTTCAGTCCCACGCTCCTGATCTTTGGGCACCTGGTACGGAGGAGGGAGGGCAAGTCTGAAGATCTCCTCGTGGGTGTGCTCCTCAGCCTGGCCAAACTGGCCATAAACAGGTCCATGCAGCGGGCCGTGGAGGGGGTCGTTAGGGCCGACTGCCTGCCTCTCTTCTGCGGTTACGTTAGAGCCCGGGTGTCCTTGGAGAAGGAGCACAGAGTCTCCACCAACACCCTGGAGTTGTTCAGGGAGAGGTGGGCGCCACAGGGAGTGGAGTGCATTATTTCCCCTTCCAATACTATTTTGATTTAATCCCTGTCCTCCCCTTCACTGTTTGGTCACACAGCATTGCCCTTTGATGTGAAGGGCACTGCTTGTCACTGGCCACTCGGGTGTTTCCTTTCTTCCTGGTGGTGGAAATTTGAATAAAGATTCGTGCACCTTCTGTCTTTCACTGTGTCTCACACCTGCACACACACACCGTGGGTGCCAGGGGAAAATATAAGCACTACCGCAGTTAGGCGGTAATGTGGGGGTTTAAAAAAAACAGTAGTGTTATATGTTGGGTGCGGGCGCTTGCACTCCCTTTTTGATTTCCTCAAAAACCTCCTCCTCTGCTTTTGGTTGCACTTCAGTCCCACGCTCCTGATCTTCGGGCACCCGGTGCGGAAGGGGGAGGGCAGGTCTGAAGACCTCCTCGTGGTTCTGCTCCTGGGCCTGGCTAAGCTGGCCATAAACAGGTCCAGGCAGCGGGCCGTGGAGGGGGTCGTTAGGGCCGAATGCCTGTCCCTCTTCTGCGGTTACGTTAGAGCCCGGGTGTCTCTGGAGTAGGAGCACGCGGTCTCCACCAACATTCTGGAGTTGTTCAGGGAGAGGTGGCCGCCGGAGGGAGTGGAGTGCATTATTTCCCCCTCCAACTCTATTTTGATTTAATCCCTGCCCTGCCTTTCACTGTTTGATCACACAGCTTTGCCCTTTGATGTGAAGGGCACTGCTTGTCACTGGCCACTCGGGTGTTTCCTTTCTTCCTGGTGGTGGAAACTGAATAAAGATTTGTGCACATTGTGTCTTTCACTGTGTCTCACACCTGCACACACAGCATGGGTGCTGGAGGCAAAAATAAGCACTACGCAGTTAGGCAGTAGTGTGGGGATTAATAAAAAGGGAAAAAAACAAACAGTAGTGTTATATTTTGGGTGTGGGCACTTCCTATCCCTTTTTGATTTCCTTAAAAACCTCCTTCTCTGTTTTTGGTTGCACTTCAGGCCCACGCTTCTGATCTTCGGGCACCTGGTGCACAGGGGGGAGGGCAGGTCTGAGGACCACCTCGTGGGTCTACTCCTGGGTCTGGCCAAACTCGCTATAAACAGGTCGAGGCAGCGGGCCATGGAGGGGGTCATTAGGGCGAATTGCCTGCCCCTCTTCCACGGTTATGTCTGAGCCAGGCTGTCTCTGGAAAAGGAGCACGCTGTGTCCACCAACAACCTGGAGTTGTTCAGGGAGAGGTGGGCACTGCAGGGAGTGGAGTGCATTATTTCCCCCTCCAACTCTATTTTGATTTAATCCCTGTCCTGCCCTTCACTGTTTGATCACACAGCATTGCCCTTTGATGAGAAGGGCACTGCTTGTCACTGGCCACTCGAGTGTTTCCTTTCTTCCTGGTGGTGGAAATCGAATAAAGATTCGTACACCTTGTTCTCTCACTGTGTCTCACAACTGCACACACACAACATGGGTGCTGGGAAAAAAATAAGCACTACCGCAGTTAGGCGGTAGAGTGGGGGAAAAGAGGGAAAAAAAAATAAACAGGAGTGTCAGGGGTTAAAAAAAACAGTAGTGTTATATGTTGGGTGTGGGCGCTTGCACTCCCTTTTTGATTTCCTTAAAAACCTCCTTCTCTGTTTTTGGTTGCACTTCAGTCCCACGCTTCTGATCTTCGGACACCTGGTGCGGAGGGGGAGGGCATGTCTGAGGACCTCCTCGTGGGTCTACTCCTGGGCCTGGCCAAACTGGCCATAAAAAGTTCAGGCATTGGGCCGTGGAGGGGGTCGTTAGGGCCGATTGCCTGCCCCTCTTCCGCGGTTATGTCAGAGCCCGGGTGTCCTTGGAGAAGGAGCACACGGTCTCCACCAGCACCCTGGAGTTGTTCAGGGAGAGGTGGCCGCCGCAGGGAGTGGAGTGCATTATTTCCCCCTCCAACTCTATTTTGATTTAATCCCTGCCCTGCCCTTCACTGTTTGATCACGCAGCATTGCCCTTTGATGAGAAGGGCACTGCCTGTCACTGGCCACTCGGGTGTTTCCTTTCTTCCTTGAGGTGGAAATTTGAATAAAGATTCATGCACCTTGTGTCTTTCACTGTGTCTCACACCTGCACACACGCAACATGGGTGCTGGGGAAAAATAAGCACTACCGCAGTTAGGCGGCAGTGTGGGGGTAAATTAAAAAGAAAAATAAATAAATAAAGGGTTACTTTGATTTTTAAAAAATTAAACAGGAGTGTTAGGGATTCTATTCACTCTGAGAACTGGCTCTGAGGGAGCTGGATCAGTGTCTGGGACCCCACACATGTTAATAAAAGGGGACTTGGTGATGGAATACAGTCCACTAGATATTTCAGTAGCAATGAGGTTGGGATACATTCATGAAGAAATTTGCTTGTAACAGTCATCTTTGAGTTGGGGTAAGCATTTCTGGCATCATGACGTAAAAAAAAATAAACAGTATTGTTATATATTGGGTGTGGGCGCTTGCACTCCCTTTTTGATTTCCTTAAAAACCTCCTTCTCTGTTTTTGGTTGCACGTCAGTCTCACGCTTCTGATTTTCGGGCACCTGGTGCAGAGGGGGGAGGGCAGGTCTGAGGACCTCCTCGTGCGTCTATTCCTGGGCCTGGCCAAACTGGCCATAAACAGGTCCAGGCAGTGGGCCGTGGAGGTATTCGTTAGGATCGATTGCCTGCCCCTCTTCCGCAGTTATGTCAGAGTCCGGGTGTCTCTGGAGAAGGAGCACGCTGTGTCCACCAACACTCTTGAGCTGTTCAGGATGAGATGGGTGCCACAGGAAGTGGGGTGCATTATTTCCCCCTCCAACTCTCTTCTGATTTAAATCCTGCCCTCCCCTTCACTGTTTGATCATGCAGCATTGCCCTTTGATGTGAAGGGCACTGTTTGTCACTGGCCGCTTGGGTATTTCTTTTCTTCCTGGTGGTGAAAACTGAATAAAGACTTGTAAACCTTGTGTCTTTCACTGTGTCTCACGCAAAAAAAAGAAGAAAAAGAATAAACAGGAGTGTCAGAGGTTCTGCTCACTCTGACAGCTGGCTCTGAGGGAGCTGGATCAGTATAGAGTGAAGGACTGCTCTTTAAAGAGAAGAGGAGACTGATTTTTGTTGGTTTCTTTTCATTAAGGAAGAGTTTATTTTGAAGTTCTTTGTTTTTTTTTGATTTATAAAAAAAAACCAGTAGTGTTATATATTGGATGTGGGCACTTGCACTCCCTTTTTGATTTTCTTAAAAACCTTCTTCTCTGTTTTTGGTTGCATTTCAGTCCCACGCTACTGATCTTTGGGAACTCGGTGGGGAGGGGGGAGGGTAGGTCAAAGGACCTCCTCATGGGTCTACTCCTGAGGCGGTCAAACTAGCCATAAAGAGGTCTAGGCAGTGGGCCTTGGAGGAGGTCATTAAGGCCAACTGCCTAGACCTCTTCCACAGTTATGTCAGAGCCCGGGTATCTCTGGACAAAGAGCATGCAGTGTCCACCAACACCCTCGAGATTTTCAGGGAGAGGTGGGCACTGCAAGAAGTGGAGTGTATTATTTTCTCCTCAAACTCTATTTTGATTTAATCCCTGCCCTCGCCTTCACTGTTTGATCACAGATTACCCTCTGAGAAGGGTACTGCTTGTCAATGGCCACTCAGATGTTTCCTTTCTTCCTGGTGGTAGAATATAAATAAAGATTTAGACAATTGTTGTTTTTCACTATGTCTGATAACTACGCAGAAACAAAGAAAAAGAAAAAAAAAGGAATGTCAAAGAATCTGTTTACTCTGAGAACTGGCTAAAAAAGATATAAATAAACAAGGGGGTCAGAGGTTCTGCTAACTCTGAGAGCTGGCTCTGAGGCAGTTGGATTAGTGTCAAGGGCTCTCTATGTGTAAATAAAGGGTGACAAAATTTTTTTAAAAAAATAAACAGTAGTGTTTAATGAGCACAGCAGCAGTAGCTGTCTGGCTCACAGCCATTGCCATGTGATGCCTCAAAATGGCAGTGCTCAGACCCAATGCCATGCACCAACTGGAGGATACTCAGGTGTGTGGTAGAATCCTGTCTACATGTATCGCTGCTGAAATTAAATTTCACATTGGCCCTAGGATTCCGAACCTCCCTCGGGCACCTGTGCCCCACAACCTGAGCCTCCAGAATATGTGTTGTGTATCATTCAGGGAAGCAAAATGGCGATTCATATACAGACTGCTGCTGCACCCCATCCACCTCTTCTCCTTCATCCACTGCCTAGATATGCCTTGGCATTTCTATTTGCCACCAGGCTATGGGGATCCCCAGTGGAGGGCACACTATGCAGGAGACATCTGCCTTTCCCTTGGGAATCTGAGGTAGAGGGTGCTGCACGCAGCAGTCCCTTATAACCACAAATTGCAGTAGTTCATGGACCCTGAGACCAACTGTTTGTTTTGTAGTGCTGTGGAGTCCGTGGACCACGTATATATTGGTTGTGAGCATTTACACTCCCTTTTTAGTTACAGAGGAACCTTGATTATCCAGAATTCAATTATTCAAATTTCGGATCATCTGCCAAGATCACGAGGTCCTGAAGCTTGACTAAACTATGTTATCCGACATTCGATTATTCGAACATTCAATTATCCAACAAAATATTCCCTGCCCATGTCATTCGGATAACCAAGGTTCCTCTGTATTTAGATAAACGTTTTTTTTTGGTTGCACTTCAGCACCATGTTCCTGATCTTTGGACACCCAGTGCGGAGGGATGCAGCAGGTCAGAGGATTTCCTCAATGATCTGCTCCTGGCTCTGGCCCTGGCCCTGGCCAGGCTGGCTATAAACAGGTCCTGGTAATGGGCCATGGAGGGGGTCATCTCTGCTGACTGCAATTTAAGGTTTAACAGGAGTTTTGATTATAGTAAGAAAAAGAAGAAAAGTTACAAACCTACCTTCTTATCAACTTTTATCAACAACGATAATGTTGATACTGATGGTTGGATAATTGCACCTTGAAATATTCCCTTTGGATAAATGGTAAATCATTTTAAAATAACACTTGCTGAATTCATTACTTGAATGTACACCTACAATTCAGTGTAAGGATAGATGAAATAAATAATCATTTTAACATTGAAGTTAGGTGAAGTTTTAAGACTATGATCTGATGCCACTAAATCCCTCATTTCACTTCTTTAGCACCTGTGGATGAACAAATCTGGATATAGATAACTTCAACAACCCTTTGCATAAGAAATCTGTTCACGTTGACCAATCTGGACCTATTCCCAAGCACAATGTAAGCAAAGGTGAATGGCTGCAACTGAATGGAATGCTCTTCAGTTGGACAATGAGAAAGGTTTGCATTTTTTTAACCATTTATGGATTAAAAAATATAAGATGATTTTATTAGTGCATAATAGGCATGGTCAGACTTTGATAGATTTGGAAAAGTGAACAAATATTATATTGAATACATTATCAAACTTAAAAAAAACATACAAGATTACTGAAAATCTATTTACAAACTCCTAATTCAATCGCTCTTTTCAAGTTGTCAGGTTATGCTTAAGTATTGAATATTGACAGGCTCCTGTTCTTAACTGGAGTTAGATACTCAGAAAAAGGCATGCTTTTGGAACAGGTGTCAGAACCCTGAAAAATATTTTTGGGAAAACATTCATTTCCAACTGGCTTAATGGCACAAGGTGGGGCTTTCAGTGGAGTCACAAATTATGGAAGATGCAACACTCATTGTAAGGGACCACATTTTTGGACTATAAGCTGAAATGGAAATTGGACACTTATATAACTGAAATATTAGAAGAATTTTGCAACTTGGTAAAATTAGGTAAGGTACATTTTCAACTGTTTAAGCAGTGAGGGGAATCATAGTTGTGGGTATGTTCGCCGAGTTGGGAAGTTGATTTGCAGACGTTTTGCCCGCTGCCTAGGTGACATCATCAGTGATTTGGAGCCTCCTGTGAAGTGCTGTTGCACTGTGTCTTCTGGAATTTATTTGGTTCTGTTCCTACTGTTCCGGTAGTTTGTTGTAGTTGCCAGTACATTGGGTTTAGGTCTATTTGTTTACTCCTCTATGTGAAAGGAATATATTGTGCCAGAGTTGTACCAAGGTTGTTTGATTTAAGGAAAGATTGTCTGTCTGTATGTCTGATGAAAACGTTTAGATTGGTTGAACTGTAGTTTGTTACATTCGAAGTGCAGGACAGCCAGAAACCTCCAGAAAAATCCCACTCTCTCTTCATGTGGGGAAATGATAAGAAAACCAAGAAAGATTAAAAGGAATTCTAATGAGAAAAGATGTAGATCCACCAAGTCCACTATCAATGTGAAAAACAATGATGTCTTTATAGACAACAATGGATAATGTTTGTTAAAATCAAGAATAACTATAAGCGACAATTTAATCTGTAATTGAAATCTGGATTTTTGATCTTAGGAATTTTGCTTTCCCTATCAATTTTTTCCAACCATAATATGTGTAAAATTATCTATCTTAATCATTATTGAGTGTGTTCAGTATTTTTGGGATTTTTAAAAGGTTATAGTTCAGTTCTGTCATAGAAGATCAGTAATTCTTTATTTTCTCTTTTATTTGCTGAAGTCAATCATGTTACGATGAATAGTCATTTCCTTTTCATGTTAAAACCTTGTGAATTGCTTTTGTTCCAAACAGCAATCAGTAAGGTAAATTGGTTATTTTAGTCATTTAACTGGGATTTTACACATCTTGTGACAGCTTATGAACTGTAGGGCATGAATATCAGCATAGTCTTTCCAGTCGCCATGATATTTCAAGACCATTCAAATACTGGGCACAAGCATCAATATAGCATCAATAGATATCACTATATCCATTTCAGCTATGTACAAAGGATAACAGGTGAAAGAATTAATAAACTAATTCTAATATTAAATTCAATTTTGATATATTCCTATTATTTTCAGCTACTCATCGAAATAAAAATAACTGCAATAAATAGAAACATACCTCAGCTTGCATTATTGGCCTCATTTCCTTAAAATGATAGCCACCGTCGTTAGACAAGAAAATTGTAATTTCAGGCATCACAATATTTGCACGATATGCAATAACTACAGAGCTCACAGCCTGCAAAGGAAGAATAAATTTATCAAGGAATGATAATAGCATGAGAAAGTAACCGAAGAGTCAAATCTCGGTAGTTACCTTTTAATTCCTAACACATTAACAAGAATACTGATCCCATATATAGACAAAACAAAACTGTCAAATGCTTTCTGATATTTACATTTTATACAAGCAAAGGAAATTTGGTTTTAAAAGGGGTGAAAGTGTACATATTGCGACGCACAAGTAAATCACAACAGCCTGGAATGGGCTGATGGACAAAGTATAGAATATTTCTCGATCAGTCTTTGTTCCTAAAGAGCAGCAACAGAAGCAGTTTTATAGGGCTAAGGAAAATATGAAAAGAAGAGCTGTACTTTCATATAGTGTTTTTCATGGTCAAAGCCTTACAAACAATGAAGTAGAGCCACTGTTGTAATGTGGAAAGCTGACTTCCGCACAACCAGGTACCATAAATAACCATCTGACTGTGTGATCCTGATGTAGTGACATTAATGAAGTCAGCTGGGGGAATCTCACAGAATATGAGTTCCCTGACTGGGGCTGTTAACTTGATCCAATCAGGGAGCCCTGGCTGACAGATATAAACAGGAGTGTCAGGGGTTCTGTTCAGTCTGAGAGCTGGCTCTGAAAGCCCGTTCCCTCCGTGACTACCTGGTCAGGTCCACGCCCCCCTACAACCCACCCTCCTATCCTGGCACTTTCCCCTGCCACCGCAGGAACTGTAAAACCTGCGCCCACACCTCCTCCCTCACCTCTATCCAAGGCCCCAAAGGAGCTTTCCACATCCATCAAAGTTTTACCTGCACATCCACTAATATCATCTATTGTATCCGTTGCTCCCGATGCGGTCTCCTCTACATTGGAGAGACTGGGCGCCTCCTAGCAGAGCGCATTAGGGAACATCTCCGAGACACCCGCACCAACCAACCAAATCGCCCCGTGGCTCAACATTTCAACCCCCCCTCCCACTCTGCCGAGGATATGGAGGTGCTGGGCCTCCTCCACCACCGCTCCCTCACCACCACCATGCTGCTTTCTCCCCACCCCCACCCTCCTCCAGCTTATTTATCCACGCTTCAGGCTCACTGCCTTTATTCCTGATGAAGGGCTTTTGCCTGAAACGTCGATTTTGCTGCTCCTTGGATGCTGCCTGAACTGCTGTGCTCTTCCAGCACCACTAATCCAGAATCTGGTTTCCAGCATCTGCAGTCATTGTTTTTACCTATGAAGAAGCCAGATAAGTGTCAAGTACTATGATTAGAAAAATAAAGGGTGACTTGGTGATGGGTTACCAGCCTCTGTGGAGTTATTGCAGTGGCAATGAGAGAAAAAAAATACACTCATGAAATTTGCACACAATAGTCATCTTTGAGTTGGGATAAGCATTTCTGGCATCATGTTATTACTTGGGAAGCTTCACTCATTTGATTTTGCCATTGAAGACTGGGCCCAGAATGTGGAAAGAATGCATTGTTTTTACTGGGCAAATGACATTGGGGCAGATCAAAAGCAACAAGTAATTCTCCTGATAGCTTGTAGACCTGCAGCTTTTTTGGTTACCTCGAGTCTAACGTTTCTGGAGGCACCATACTAAAAGCTTTCAAGAGTTGATGGATTTAGTTAAGGAATATTAACTAAATATTAACTAAACACAAGCCTCCTCCAATTTTAAGACAGTATCAGTTTTACTCAGCTGTATGACAATCTGAATTGGGATTTTTGACAAAGTTAAGATGACTGGCAGAGACGTGTGACATTGATTTAACCCTTAATGATATGGCTGAGAGACCATTTGGTACATGTGATTAATGATGCAACCATACAAAAGCGCCTACTAGCTGAAGCCCAACTGGACTTCAAACAAGCACTACAACTGTTTTTGTCATTAGAAAATGCATCAAGTGAAGCATATGAGTTACAGGGTATGCTGATGTAATGGACACCCTTGCCAGGTCGACTTAGCTTGGAGACACCGCTTGAGTGAAGGCAATTGCAAAGCCTCATTCAGGACTTTTCTTGAATACAGGGAATCTAAGCCAGTCTACAGCAAAGCCCCAATACAAAGCCAAGTATTGGCCAAACAATTAACATTTTCTTCAGGATCTGGGCTGATAAGCCATGTTGCTGTCAGAATACAGACCCAAGACAGCAAAATAGTTCCATTAGGCCTGAATTTAGTAAGAGAACTCATAAGCCAGTATCCAAGAGAATGCACACCTTGCAAAACTCCACCTACATGTGGTTTGGAACAGTTAAATTGCTAAGCAACATTCAATCAGAGCCAATCAAATTACCAATCTGGTAAAACGGTCACCTGGTTCTAATGGAGGTTGATACGAACATGGTTGTATCAGTGATTGCAGAAACCAGTCTTTAACAAAATTCGCTCTGGACTCCAACCCTTAAGTTTGCATAAGACCTCAGCTAAACTGAAAGTCTATACCGGGAAACCTTTACAGTTTAAGGGTGAAACTTTGGTTCTGGTTTTGTCTGATAAACAGCTGGTTAACTTAACCAGCTTGTAAGTAAAAGGCTTGAGTCTAAGCCTGATAGGGTGAAATTGGTTAAGAAAGATTCAACCTGATTGGCCCAACATTTTTCAATTAGAAAATGGCTGCCTGAGTGAAATTTTAATTAAATACACAGAGGTTTTTCAGGAAAGTCTAGGGACTATCCAGGCAGCAAATGCCACCTTGCATGTTGACCAGGAAGCAATTCCGCCGATTCTGCAAGGTCCACCCAATGCCATTTGACTTAATTGCAAAGGTACAGGCAGAAATCAGGAGACTGAAAAACAAAGGAATCATTAAACCAGTCAGTTTATGGAATGGGCAGCACCGGTCGTACTGATTGTGAAGGCCAACAGGTTGGTTCACCTTTGTGGAGATTTTAAACAAACAGCAATTTGCTTCTTGCAGCTGGATAAATACCCATTCCCTTGCCTAGAGGGCTTGTACCAAAGCTGGTGGGGAGATAGGCTGTCCTTCATAATGCTGGACATGAGCCATGCATACCTGCAATGTGTTTAAATAAGGTTCCCAAGAAGTATATCACAATTAATATCCATAATGATTTGTACCAATACACGAAACTGCCATTTAGGGTATCGTCAGCCTGTGCTATTTTTCAGCAGATAGTAGAGAACATTTTACAAGGGCTACCCCAGGTTGCCATTTATCTCAATGACATGTGAATGACAGGGAAGATCAATTAAGAGTACTTAGAATTATTTGGACATAGCCCTCCGACATTTCTCCAAGGCCTTAGAAGGGAAAAATGTGTATTCCAGGCACCTTCCTCAAGTAACCTACTTGAGCTATAGAGTTGACAAGACCAGCTAACATACATTGGAAAATAAAGTAAGGATGATCAAAGGTGCCCTGAGTCCCATGTCTGTACTGAAGCTTAGATCGTTCCTTGGGCTGGTAAATTATTACAGAACATTCATAGGTAACCTGGCTTCCATCTGGCAACTTTGCATTATCTCTTAAAAGAGGGCCAGCCTTAGAAATGGTCACAAAGCCAACCCATAGCTTTCATGGAAGTAAAGGAACAACTATCATCCTCTAAGGTGCTTGCACACTATGATCCCAAGCAAAATCTAGTTTTTTCCACAACCACTCTCACATCTCCATGGCAACTTGCCATACAATCGCAGAAGGAGCAACACCTGTCCCTTCATCTCCTCCTTGCTCACCATCCAAGGGCCTAAACAGTCTTTCCATGTGAAGCATCATTTCACCTGCACCTCCTCCAATCTTCTGTATTGTATTTGCTGCAGCCGATGTAGTCTATTATACCAAATACAGACTGGGCGACCACTTTGCCGATTACGGGCGGCATGGTGGCTCAGAGGTTAACACTGCTGCCTGACAATGCCAGGGACCCAGGTTCATTTCCAACCTCAGGCGACTCTCTGTGTGGTGTTTACACATTTTCCCCGTGTCTGCTTGGGTTTCCTTCAGGTGCTCTGGTTTGCTCCCACAGTCCAAAGATGTGCTGGTTAGGTGGATTGAGCGCACTAAATTGCCCATAGGATCTAGGGGTGTGCAGACTACATGGATTAGCTGTGGGAAACGCAGAGTTACAGGAATAGGGGAATGGGTTTGGGTGATCTTTGGAGGGTTGGTGTGCACCCAATGGGCTGAATGGTTTACTTCCACATAATCTATGATTCCATGAACACCTTCGGTCTGTGTGCAAGCAAGCCCCTGACCTTCCCATAGTCGCTCATTTTAACACAGCGTCCTGCTTGCATGTCCACATGTCTGTCCTCGGCATGCTGCATTGTTCCACTGAATGTAGCACAAACCAGAGGAACAACATCTCATCTTCAGACGAGCACTTTATTGCCTTCTGGACTTAATATTGAGTTCACCATCTTTAAACTGTCAACCCTTGCTTTTAACTTGTTATCATGTTCCCTCTCCCCATCCCAGTTACTGTCCTTTCAATACTGACAGGAGACACACCATTGTTATGCCATTCTCACATTCCGATCACTTAATCTGAACTATCAACATCTTTTTCCACGAGCACCCTACACCCATTATCCCCACCATCACCACCCCCAAACTATAGCATAAATGCTGTCCTCTCCACTTCACTTCAGCTCTGATGAAGAGTCATCCAGACTCAAAACATTAGCTTGCTCTGTCTCCATGGATACTGTCTGGCCGGCTGTGATCTCCAGTATTGGATGTTTTCAGTACAGATTCCTAACATCTGCAGTAAGCTGTTCCAGAAATCTGGTATTGACATGCAATGCCTCCCTATATGACTTTGGGATAGTGTTGGCTCACAGATGGCCCAATGGAAAGGAACACCCAATAGCGTATGCTACCAGGACTTTGGCTAGTCCAGAGCACAAATATGCCTTGAGAGAGAAGAAAGGTTTGAAGGTCATCTTTGATATGAGAAGGTTCCGCCAATGTCTTTATGGAAGTAAATTTGTAATAATAACGGACCACAAACTCCTGCTAGGCCTACTTAAAGAGCACAAGACAGTGCCACACGTACCTTCAGGCCAAATTCAGCAATGAACTCTAATGCTAAGTGAATATAACTACAAGTTGCAACACCATCTGCAATGCCAAGTAGCAAATGCGGATGCATTGAGCCGCCGACCACTGGCAGATACACCACCAGTCATACCATCACTGGAAGATTCCATAATAGTTTTAAATTTTCTGGACACACTTCCAGTCACAGTTGACAATATCAGACTTTGGACACAGAAAGACCCAGTTCTAGCAAAGCTGAAACAGCTGGTGGTGATAGGGAAAAACCAAAGGTCCATCACAACCAGAACTGAAACCTTTTTTGAACTGAGAGAAACCAGATCACAGTAGGGCACGGCATATTATTACGGGGTGTCAGAGAGATTGTCCCAAGCAAAGGTCGTCGCCAGGTACTGGCTAAGGGTCATCCAGGGTTTTCAAAATGAAAATATTGGCAAGCATTTATGTTTGGTGGCTAGAATTGAATGCAACCATAGCCACATTGCTAGGGCAGTGCTCAGAGTGCAATCAAGAACAAAAATTACCAACATCATCTCCCCCATATTCGTGGGAATGGCCACACAAACCCTGGATTTTTACACGTTGAATATGCAGGTCCTTCTTTCATGGGTTCAGTGTTCTCAGTCATCATGGACGTTCACGCAAAGTGGCTGGATGCGCATAGAGTTCTTACATCAAACATGGGGACAATGATAGAAAACTGTGTGCATCTTTGGCAATATATGAACTCCCGGAAGTGTTAGTCACAGATAACAAGCAATCATTTGCCAGCAGGAATTTTGAGTATTTCCTCAAGTCAAATGGTATTTGATATATAAGAACAGCTCCATACCATCCAACAGTCTGGCTGAAAGAGCTTTAAAGGAAGGCTTGAAGAAACAGACCACAGCTTAACTAGATACCAAACCATCCCGGTTCCTATTTGATTACAGAACCATCCTTCATACAACTCCAGCAGAATTGCTAATGGGGGAAGACTCCACACCAGTTTAAATATGATCTTTCTGGACCAGGGAGATATGGGGGAAGAGAGATGAAACAGATTCAGGAATGCCATTGGCTGACACAAGATTCCACTAAACAACAGAGACAGTTTACTTCAAGAGACGAAGTTTGGTATAGGAACCACAGGGTAAGAGGCATGGTCAATGTAAGGTCAGGTCCAATGACATATAAAGTTCAAATAGGTACAATGGTCCTGAACAAGCATGTGGTCCATATGAAACTTGCAAACTCGCAAACCGTGTGAGAGCATAACGTACCGAGCTCCTTGGAACAGTCTGAAAGTCTGTCGGCATCCATGTGTTCTCCCTCTCTGTCAAGCATTCAAGAGACTTCAAAATATGAGATGGACATGGTGAATGTCGCCGCCTCTGCTTCCTGAAGAGGAAAATCAATTTCTTCAAAGACGCCTGGGCACAAGAGGCGAGCTACTGTGAGTTACATGCCGCCCTTATCTGAGGCAGTCGGAGGAACCTGACCCTTTGCTAAAATACCCCAGCAGGAGTTACAAAACAAATGAACTGGCCTATGTCCTCGGACTCCAAGGGGAAGGGATGTAGTGATTGTAATAAAGTTAGCCAGGTGGACCCTGATTAGGGCTGTTAATCTGGTCCAAACAGACAGCCCTGGCTGACTGATAAAAATAGATGTGCAGGTCCAGGCAGGAAAACAAGTGTCAAAGGGTCTGTTCACTCTGAGAGCTGGCTCTGAGGAAGTTTGATCAGTGTCAAGGACTCTCCAAGTATAAAGAAAGGGTGACTTAGTGACGGGATACCAGCCTCTATAGAGAAAGTAAAAAAAAGATAAAAGAAAAAAAAGTGTGCAGGTCCAGGCAGTGGGCATGGAGGGAATTGTTACAGCTGATTGTCTGCCACTCTTCCGTGGTTATGTCAGAGCCTGGACATTCCTGGAGAAGGAGCACACAGTGTCCACTAACACCCTCGAGATTTTCAGGGAGAGGTGGGCACCGCAGGGAGTGGAGTGTTTTATTTCCCCCTCCAACTCTATTTTGACTTAATCCCGGCCCTCCCCTTCACTGTTTGATCACGCAGCATTGCCCTTTGATGAGAAGGGCACTGCTTATCAATCGCCACCTGGCTGTTTCCTTTCTTCCTGGAGGTGGAAACTGAATATTTGTATAACTTGTGTCTTTCGCAGTTAGGTAGTAGTGTGGGGGTTTAAATAAATAAATAAATGGGAGTATCAGAGGTTCGGTTGAAACAAAAACAGCACAGACATCCTGTTCACTCTAAAAGAAGAAAAAAATATGAAAAAAAGGTGTGCAGGTCCAGGCAGCGGGTTGCGAAGGTGGTCGTTATGGCTGTTTACCTGCCCCTCTTCCGTGGTTATGTCAGAACCTGGATGTTCCTAGAGAAGGAGCACACAGTGTTCACTAACACCCTTGAGATTTTCAGGGAGAAGTGGGCACCGCAGGGAGTGGAGTGTATTATTTCCACCCTCCAACTCTATTTTGATTTAATCCCGACCCTACCCTTCACTGTTAGATCACGCAGCATTGCCCTTTGAGAAGGGCACTTTTTGTCACTGGCCACTTGGGTGTTTTCTTTCTTCCTGGTGGTGGAATATAAATAAAAATTTACACACTTGTTGTTTCACACTGTGTCCGACACTGCACAGAAAAGAAAAAAAAACAGGTGTGTTAGACACCCTGCTCACTCTGAGAGCAGGCTCTGAGGAAGTTCGATCATGGAGAGGAGCAGGGCCCTCAGTCTCTGCCGCCCGATGACTCAACCTCGGGGCACTCCAAAAAGGAGTGCACTGAGGAGGTTACCGCTGGTGGCCCTAGGGGTAGGGGGTGTGAGGCCAATTGGAGATGCCGGACCAGCACCAACTCCCTTGGGTGGGGCCACATTGGCCCCAGGGTCCCGTACTTCCCTGCGGGAACCTGTGCCCCACAACCTGTGCTGCCTCTGGAGTTTTAGTTTTGCTCCTTTTAGAGACATAAAACGGTGGGCCCTGTACAGACCACTGCTGCACACCTCTTTTCCCTCATCCACTGCCCCAATTTGCCCTGTCCTGCGCATTGCCACCAGGCAGTGGGATCCCCAGTGGAGGGCTCTCTACTCCGGGATCTGCGGTGGAGGGTGCTGCATGCAGCGGTCTCCTGCAACCACAGATTGCGGTGGTTCACAGGCTCCCAACCCAACTGCTTTTGCGGAGTCCATAGACCACGTATATATTGGGTGTGGGTATTTGCACTCCCTTTCTGATTTTCTTGAAAACCTTCTCCTCTGATTTTGGTTGGACTTCAGTCCCACGCTCCTGATCTTTGGGCACCTGTTTCGGAGGGGGGAAGGTAGGTCAGACAACCTTCTCGTGGGTCTGCTCCTGGGCCTGGCCAAACTGGCCATAAACAGGTCCAGGCAGCGGGCTGCAGAGGGGGTCAATATGTGCCAATATGGAAAATGACTTCTGTCTGTTTACTCTCCCGTTTCAGAATGTCTTCCACCCACTCAGAGACATCCAAGACCCCTGGCACCAGGGAGGCCCCTCTTCTGCAGTTATGTTTGTGCCCAGGTATCCTGAGAAGGAGCACGTGGGGTCTACCAACACCCTCAAGGTTTTAATGGAGAGGTGGGCACCACAGGGAGTGGAGTGTTTTATTTCCCCCCTCCAACTGTATTTTGATTTATTCCCTGGCCACCTCTTCACATTTTTGATCATGTAGCATTGCCCTTTGTCGAGAAGGGCACTGCTTGTCACTGGCCACTCTGGTGTTTCCTTTCTTCCTGGTGGTGGAATATAAATAAAGGTTTACGCAGTTGTTGTTCTTCACTGTATCGTACACCTGGACATACATGACATGGGTGCTGGGCAAAAAATATGCACTATCGAAAACAGAAAAGGAAACCGGTGTGTCAGACATCTGTCACTCTGAGAGCTGGCTCAGTATCCAGGACACTCCAATTTGTGTCAGGGAGGGGACTGACTCTCTGCTGCTGGCCCTGTTGGTTTCTGCTTTTTTTGGGGGGAGAACCTGAATCGTAAACTGACTGGTTTACAAAGCCAGTTTAGTTAACTGGTATTCCTTTTTTATTGAGGACTGATTTCTAAACTGCCTGATCTATACAGCCAATTTGTTTCAGATGTAACTCAGTTCTCATCTATACTGTTTCAAAAAACCTCCTGGACACATGTAACAAAATGGTCCCTATCCAAACCCCCAGCTCTAAGGGAGTCCCAGTCAACATGAAGAAAATTAAAATCGCCCACCACAAAACCCTCCTATTTTCACATCTTTTAAGAATCTGACTACATATCTCCTCCTTTATCTCCTGCTGGCACTGGAAGGTCTGTAGTACAACCCCGACATTGTGATTGCACCCTTCCTATTCCTAAGCTCTACTCATAGTGCCTCATCCAAGAACCCTTCAGGGTGTCCTCCCTCAACTCAGCTGTGATATTAGATTAGATTAGATTACATTACAGTGTGGAAACAGGCCCTTCAGCCCAACAAGTCCACACCGACCTGCCGAAGCAAAACCCACCCATACCCCTACATTTACCCCTTACCTAACACTACGGGCAATTTAGTATGGCCAATTCACCTGGCCCTGCACATCTTTGGATTGTGGGAGGAAACCGGAGCACCCGGAGGAAACCCACGCAGACCCGGGGAGAACGTGCAAACTCCACACAGTCAGTCGCCTGAGACGGGAAATGAACCCGGGTCTCTGGCGCTGTGAGGCAGCAGTGCTAACCACTGTGCCACCGTGCCGCCCACGTTATGCTCGCTAACTAGTAATGCAACTCTCCCACCTCTTTTGCTTCCTCCTCTGTTTTGTCTAAAAGAAATCAACATCCTAGGACATTAAGTTGTCAATATTGTCTCTCTTTCAAAAATATCTGTGATAGGAACATCATAATTGTATGCATTAATCCAGGCTCTAAATTAATCTGTATTACCTGCTATACTTCTTCCATTGAAGCAAATACAGTCCAAGCCTCCAGTTTTGCTGAGCTCAGCAACCTGTCCTAACTGCTCTTCCTCTTAGTTGTATTTGCCTTAGACGCAAGCTCTTCTCCAGTCTCTGTACTTAGTGATCTGCTACTCTGGTTCCCAACCCCTGGTCTTGCCAGGATGTTGGCGTCCCTTCAGTTTAGGTGCAACCCATCCTTCATGTACAGGTCCCACCTTCCCTGAAAGACATCCCAATGATCCACATGTCTGAAGCCCTCCCCGCTCTACCACCTTTTTAGTCACGTATTCAACTGTACACCGTTTCTGTTTCTCACCTCAGTAGTACGAGGTAATGGGGAGTAATCCTGAGATTACTATCCTAGAGGCGCTGCTTTACAGTTTACTACCTAACTCCCTGACTTGTTGTTGCAAGACCTTGTCACTCTTCTTACCTATTTCATTTGTGCCAATATGGAAAATAACTTCTGTCTGTTTACTCTCCCGTTTCAGGATGCCTTCTACCCGCTCAGAGACTTCCAAGACCCCTGGCAACAGGGAGGCAACATACCATCCTGGAGTCTTTCTCACAGCCACATAAGCACATTTCTGTGCCCCGACTTTTGAATCTCCAATTACTATTGCTCTACTATGCTTTGTCTCTCATCTTTACAACAGGCCCAGCCATGGTGCCACTGCTCTAGGGCTGCTTCGGCTGTCACCTAATGGGCTATCCGCCTCAGCAGTTTCCAAAATGGAACACTTGGTTGACAGGGGATAGCTGCAGGGGACTCCTGCACTGATGCCTGCCCTGTCTAGCAGTCACGCATCTATCTTCCTGTACTTTGGGTGTGACCATGTTTCTATAACTTACACATCCGACACTCTCCACCATTTGTGTGCCCCTTCGTGTCTCCAACTGCCGCTCAAGCCAATCCATTTGTTTAGTGAGCAGCTGAGGTTCGGTAATTATCAGGGATGCTCTCAGAATCCATGAGTGGCCACATCTGACAAACTGAACACAAAACCTCCCCAACTGACATAACTAAACCTCTTTGGACTGTATGGATTACCAGTTAAATTTTATTTAGCTACCTAAAAATGAGTTATTACTATCGAACAAATAAATCCCCTAACTTACTATCTAAACTCCCTGCATTAAGCGGAAATGAACTAATTGTACCAATACTCAAGAAAGTTTGAGTCACATTCACCCTGTACTGCAATGAGATTCCTTCACCTGTAGCACCAAGAGAATGAATGGGTTAACATAAACTAGGACCTGACTAGTACTGACCAGAAACTGTGCTGTCTTTTCTTCCTGAAATATCAGCATGATGCTTCCCTGGAATGGAAGGCTGCTGGCTCCTCCTGAAAGATATGAGCCTGAATTGAAATTGGGCTATGTTTCTTTCAATTTGCCCTCTTTTGGTTTGGAGCTGTGAGTTGAGGTTAAGAATTAAACTTTGAACATGGATTTGTTTTAAAGAAAAGAGAACAAAAATGTTTGATGTTGGGAACTAGCCTGGATGATAATTCAACTTATTTACTGTTCTAAGGACACTCTATATGAACTGGCATCAAGCTATTGCTATGCTCAGAACTGGCAGCTGGTTGGATGTTGAATTTGTCAATCAAGGGAAGACCAGTCCTAACCAACCAGCCACAGAGATTAAGAAGAGAAAAAAAAGAGAATTGAATCTGACTGGCTTTTATTAAGAGGCAAAGTGATTTTTGGAGACTACGAGAAACTACTGTTGTGTTTTACTCTCCATCCCTCTAGTTTCCTATCTTGTTATTGAATTGTTGAATATTCTGGGAAGTGAACCTTAGTCTGTAAGAAATAAGTACATATTTCAAGGAGTCCGCTGAAACTGTCTGCATTTAACTGCTAACTCCAAAACTTAAGCAAGATATTCAGTTCTACTTGCCTGTGAACCCATTGTCCAATGATTCATGAAGGCCTGTTATTGATTGTTGTAAATTTGTTTCCTGAACTGGCAAATTTTCTTTCTTATTTATCGTGTGTGAGTGTGTGTGAGAGAGAGGCAGTGTCGTGTATGACATTAATGATCAAAAAGATTGCACCTTAGATCGTAGGTATTAATTTGATACTTATTTGGTTTCTGCTAAAGTTACATCATTAATACTAAATTGTTCATTTGGTTTAACACTGTCCAAGATCTGTTGTTCATGAGTCTTGTTAGGAAGAACCGGGCAATTTGAAGGATCATTGAATGTTTTAATTTTACTGTGTTGTTAATCCAGTGATAGAATGATTTGGCTTGGCTGACTATCCCTATCATATAACAGCATCTACACGTTCCCCCTTTATCCAGGTTACTTGTTATTTCCTCAAAGGATTCCAATAAATAAGTAAATCATGACTTCCATTTCACAAAACTGTAGATTCGGCTTAATTGCATTTGGACTTTCAAACTACCTTGCTATCAGCTCTTCAATAGTGGATGCTAGTATTTTCCATAATTTCCTGCTTTTCGTCTCCCTTTTTGGAATAGAAGAATTGCATTTGTTATTTTCCAATCTCGTGGGTCCTTGGCAGAATATTACAACTAATAGATCTAATATATCAATAAAACCACTTCTGTTAAGACCTGAAACATTCAGTTCCTGGGGACTTGTCAGACCTTAGTCCTAGTAGTTTCGCAATATGTTTTCCTTGGCAGTTATAAATATTATCAGTTCCTCCCACACTTTTGCCTCTTATAGAGTCACAGAGTCATATGATTATCCAGCATGGAAACAGACGCTTTGGTCCAACTTGTCACTGCCAACCAGAGCTAGTCCCATTTGCCACATTTGGCCCAGCATTGACTCTAAACCCTTCGTATTCATGTATCCATCCAAATGCCTTTTAAGTGTCGTAATTATATCCACCTCCACCATTTCCTCTGGCAGCTCGTTTCATACATGCACCACCCTCTGTGTGAAAAAGTTGCCCTCAAGTCCCTTTTAAACCTTTCTACTCTCATCTTAGTCCTATACACCCTCATTTTGGACTCCCATACTCTAGGACAAAGACCTTGGCTATTCATCTTACTCTTGCACCTCATGGTTTTAAAACCTCTATAAAGTTATCCCTCAGCCTCCGACACTCCAGGAAAAATGCCCCAGCATATTCAGCCTCTCTCAAAGCTCAAACCCTTCAATCCTGACATCTTTGTAAAGCTTTTCTGAACCATTCAATTTCATAATATCTTTCCACAGCAGGGAGACCAGAATTGAACGCAGTATTCTAAAAATGGCCGAATCAATGTCCTGTATAGCCACAACATGACATCTGTGATGATACAATGACTTTAAGAGATATATTTTGTCCTTTGTTTCTTTGAAGAAAGGTTGATTCAGAGGTACCAAGCAGTCTTTACCAAGCCAATAAGGGAAACAACTTGTGAGGCCTTGGGTTTTTTTTTTAAGTTGGAACAACAGAAGTATCATGAAGAGTTGGGATCAAGCTCTGGCAGAACCTGGATTTTAGTTTGGGTTCTCTTCCTGCTGCTTGAATTGCAAATGAAACAATCTAGTTCACTGAATTGCCTTTGCCAAGGGTGTGTTTATGACATGTTACTTATTGGAATAGTTGCTGTTGAGTAATTAAATAAATCTATTATTCTGTTTATGTTTTCAAATAAAGTTATGTTATTTCTATTCCTCTTTCTTTTGTTTGTATTAACTAAAGTGTAAGGAAAAAGTGTGTTCTGCTTCAAATCTGGTAGTTTGACCAATCAAATTGCATCTGGAACACAATGCCTTTAAAAATAAGAAAAGGTGTCGTGTCTAGGCTGTTTTAATATATTTTGAGGAAGTTTGGTCTGGTCCACAACAAATTGGGGGTTTGTCTGATGAAGATTTCTAATTCCATGTTCGGTTTACAATTATCAGACTTAAAGGCAGTGAGTGGTGAGTGTTGGTGTTCTCTTTCAGGTATTGAATTTGGTTGTTTTAAATAGTCATGTGCCTTGTGTAGTAATGGATCTTTCAATCACTAAGAGTTTCCTGGAGGTGGAAGAAATCACTTTGGGAGTTTTACAGCAAGTAAGCAAAGCAAAGCTTTTGGATTTGATAGACAAGCTGGAGTTGGGTACTAAATTAAAACCAAAAGAATTGTGGATGCTGTGAATCAGGAACAAAAACAAAAGTGGCTGGAAAAGCTCAGCAGGTCTGGCAGCACCTGGGAAGAGAAATCAAAGTTAATGTTTCGGGTCCAGTGACCCTTCCTCAGAAGCTGAAGTTGGGGTTGCCTTTGTCTTTGTGAAAAGAAGAGGCAATTGCAGCAATACCTCAACATTTATGGTTGCCAGAAATACCATCAGAATCTTTGGAAATGCCTAACTTTCCATTGCAAATGAAGCAGCTTGATTTAAGGGAAAAGAAAGAGAAAAGGAAATGAAAGAGTTTTAATTATGATTGAAAGCTGTAAGTGAGAATAGCTCTACAAGAGGAAAGGAAAAGCAAAGGAAGGCCCTAGCAGAAAAAAGAGAAAAAGAAAGTATTTTTGAACTTTGGAGTTTGCAACTGAAAGCTCTTAGTTCACTTAAAATGATGGAGATAGAGGTGAAAGGTAGGAATAGTGATGAGAACAATAATGGAGAGCAATCCTTTTGTAGCCAAAGGCCTGGTGGGAATCTGTTTAAATATGTCAAAGTATGTTGGATGTTGAAGCCTTTTTCATTTCGTTTGACCATGTGGGACTTGTTGATCCAAACAAAGTTGGCAGGTAGAGCTAGTGAGATATTTGCATCACTCTCAGAGAAGGTATCTGGGGATTATGAGGTGAAAAAAGCCATTTTAAGTGCATACGAACTTGTGTCATAGCCTGCAGACCATTTTTTAGGAATCGAACGAGGGAACCTAGTCATACACTGTGTTTGAAAGGATCAAACAAACTAACTTTGATAGGTGAATAAGGACATTGAAAACAGATCAAAGACATGATGCTCTTAGAGAGACTGTTATTTTGTATGAGTTCAAAAATTCATTTCTTGAAGTAGTGAAAAAGCAGAATTCAGACTGCAAGATTAGCTGTGGAAATGGCAGGTGACTGAATTGGTTCATAAATCCAAGTTTGGCTTCCAACATCAATTTCAATCTGAGGGATAGAAATTAGGGAAAAGAGAAATCCTCAGGTGGTATGGGAAAAGGAGATCTCATTGAAGATATTAAAGATAGTTTACAAGGTAAAAAGAAAACCCATGAGGGAGAAAGGGAAGTAAAAAAGCTTACGTGTCTTCACTGTAATAAAATAGGCCACATGAAGTCACAATGTTGGTGGTTTAGAAAAAGCACTGGGAAGATAGATGAAGGAAAACAGGATAAGGCAGTGAGTTTGGTTGAAGTGGAAAAGAAAAACACAATGGAAGCTAAAAAAAACTGGAAAAGAATGTGCACCCTGATCAGGTAGTGGTTGAAAAGAAAGTGCCAGATCGCTTTCAAGAAATTATGTGCGTGGATAAGGTTTACTCATAAACCAGGAGAAGCAAGTAAAAAAATCGGGATGGGACTATTCGCCACAGCAGATTCGCTGCCGACGATTAGCCACTGCCCCTTGGCCACTGAAGATGATTCGCCACTGCAAGTAAGTCGTATATTTTGAATATTGGTGGTATATAAAATTGTCGTTATATTCATTAAGGTAGTGTTTGCGTTGTTTCAGTAACAACTTATTTTCGTTACAGGAGAGTTTTTTTTTAAGCTTGCATTTTTGGAACAGGATGTTTTAGTATGGACACAGAAATTATTAGTAAACGTGGAAATAAGAAGTTTTACCACAATGGTTTTATATATATTTTTGATAAACTATCCAAGAGTGATTCAAGTATTATATTCTGGCGATGTGAACAAAGGGGCCGATGTAATGGACGGATCCACATCTTGTATATTGTACTTTAGTAAGAAGACTTGATGGGGTTCATCCAATATTGTATATACTTCTACCAAATAAGCAGCGTTCAACATATGTATGCATGTTTGAAATGGTGAAGTCCTTGGTACCTAATCCCAGACCACAGTATATCCATTGTGATTTTGAGCAGGCAGCTATCAGTGCTATGAGAATGTTTTCCTGAAGTTAGAATTAGGGGCTGTTTCTTTCATTTGTCACAAAGTATGCATAGACATATTGCTGCAGTTGGAGCAACTCGTCAATACAACACCGATCCTGATTATGCTTTAAAAGCAAAAATGATAATTGCTTTGGCTTTTGTGCCACTTACTAACCTTGAAAACCAAGTAGAAACACTCGCAGAGTTTTTTGCCTCAAGAACTACAACCAATACTAGATTGATTTGAATTTAATTATATTGGATTCTACAATAGACGTGAAAAATGTGTTGCTGGAAATGCGCAGCAGGTCAGGCAGCATCCAAGGAGCAGGAGATACGATGTTTCGGAATTCCTGAAGAAGGGCTTATGCCCGAAACGTCGATTCTTCTGCTCCTTGGATGCTGCCTGACCTGCTGTGCTTTTCCAGCAACATATTTTTCAGCTCTAATCTCCAGCATCTGCAGTCTTCACTTTCTCCTTTCTACAATAGACGTGGCAGTAGCTGAAGGGCACCTTTATTTCCCCATGATATGTGGTCGGTTTATGAGACAACAATAAACGATGAAGATTGTACAAATAATCACGCTGAAGCCGCTCATCGGAGAATTGCTTTTGAACTTGGAGCTCACCACCCAACCATATGGAAATGTAGTGGAATGTTAATGCAAGTGCAAAAAGAGGCGTGATTTATATATGGAACAGCTGACAGCAGATTACCCACCACAAATGAAGCTAAAAAAGTATCGAGGCGCAGACGATAGAATAAAAAAAATTGTTCTTTAATATGGTGAAAGATATTGTTTGGAATATCTTAGAGGAATAGCGCATAACTATCAAATGAACTGAAATTTAATTGTTTAATATTAATGCAAGATTTTACTCGCATTATAAAGTTTGTAACTCATTTTTATATATAAACCAATAAAATGATATTTATTTTACCTTTATTTTATCAATATGTCGTATGTAGTTGTATAAATAAAGGGGACTGAGAAGTATGAAAGAACAGGTGGGAGGGAAAACAATCAGTACATATATATATTTCCAGTGGCGAATAGTCTCCAGAGATCAAACGACCCCAGTGGAGAAATGCTGGTAGCGAACCGGCAGTGGCTAATCATCGGCAGCGAATCTGCCGTGGCGAATCGTCACCAACCCAAAAAGATTAAGATTTAAAAGATATGGGAGCAAGTCAATATTTGGTGAAAGATGAGGAGATATGTAGTTCAGAAGGAGTATTTCCAACAAAGTGGTAACGTGTGGAATTCATGATGAGAAGACCAGTGTTTCATTATATAAAGTGAGATTGGAAAGTCCAGTGAAATGGTGGTAGGAGTTTTGGAGAAATTCTCAGTTTGAAAATAGTTTATTCTTGGTAATGGAGTGATAGGACAGGTGGGAATGATGCCTGCTGTGGTTGAAAAAGTGGAGAATCAGACAACTGAACTGCTACAGGAAGTAAATCCTGGGATTTTTCCTTACTCAGTGGTAACAATGTCACAAAGCCACAGGTTGAAACACGAGGAGAAATCAAGGAACACAGTTAAAGAAGTTGAAGTTCAATTATCAGAAACCATGTTAGAGCAAATGGTTTGGAAAAAAGTGAAGGATGAAATAGATATATTTAGTTCAGAGAGTTATAGCAAAGAAAAAGCTGAAGCATGGTATCAAAAAACATACACAGAAGAAGAATCTGAGTGTATCCCTGAATGTTACTATCTTAAAAATAAAGTCTTCATGAGGAAATGGAGACCACCACATATTCAGGTGGATGAAAAATGGGCAGAAGTTGATCCAGTTGTAATACTGATTGAGTATAGAAAGGAGATGTTGCAGGTAGCAGAATTACCAGTAGGTGGTCATTTGGGAGTAAGGAAAACTGAAGCCAAAATAGAAAAACATTTTTTATTGGCCTGGACTGCGTAAGGATGTGATTGACTTTCACCGGACATATCATACATGTCAGGTAATAGAAAAACTCAGGCAGTGATAAAACCAACACCTTTAAACTCAGTCCTGCAGTTGAGGAACCTTTTATAAGAGTCTTAATTGATTGCGTAGAATACCTATCTAAAACAAAAAGTGGGAATCAGCATTTGTTGACTATAATAGATGTGTCTCCTAGATTGCTGAAGGCCATTTCCATTTTGTATCATCACAGCTAAACGGACTTTAGAAGAGTTCCTAGAAAGTTTTATTAGATACAGACTACCTACAGAAATACAATCAGAATGAGGGTCAAATTTTACATCAAAGGCATTCAAGGAAGTTTTGGATAGTTTCAGAATAACACAATTCAATTCCACTTGTGATATCATCCAGAATCACAAGTAGCACTAGAATGGTGGCATCAAATTTTAAAGACCATGTTGAGGGCTTACAGTCAAGGCTTTCCACAGGATTGGGATAAAGGGATTCCATGTGTACTTTTTGCAATTAGGGATGCATCTAACGAATCGTCTAAATTCAGTCCATTTGAATTAATTTTTGAGTATGAAGTGAGAGGACTACTGAAATTAAGGAACATTGGTGAGTCAGACTCAAATTTTAGGGAAAGATCAACTAGAGCAGATGAGTTGACAACACAGCATATAAAAGTCGCATGGCATGTGATGAAACAGAAAGCAAACAAGAAATCAAAAGTTTGCTAGTGGATATAAAGGATCAGTGTTACTCCCAGTGGTAGGTGAACCTTTAAGAGGCAAGGTTTAGTAGGCCTTATCAAATGAAAAGGACTTGAGTGAGTAAATTATTTGATAAGAGCGCCAGATAGAAAGAAATCTCAGAGTGTGTCTTGTGGATATGCTCAAAATGTAATTTCATAGAAAAGAGAAAGGATTACTGGCACAACACTTAAGAACCAAGTTCAGATGATTCTGAATTGGACATTCCTCTAATTAAAGTAGGCAATAAGGAAATGGGCGGCATGGTGGCACAGTGGTTAGCACTGCTGCCTCACAGCGCCAGAGACCTGGGTTCAATTCCTGCCTCAGGCGACTGACTGTGTGGAGTTTGCACGTTCTCCCCGTGTCTGCGTGGGTTTCCTCCGGGTGCTCCGGTTTCCTCCCACAGTCCAAAGATGTGCAGGTCAGGTGAATTGGCCATGCTAAATTGCCCGTAGTGTTAGTTAAGGGGTAAATGTAGGGGTATGGGTGGGTTGCGCTTCGGCGGGGCGGTGTGGACTTGTTGGGCCGAAGGGCCTGTTTCCACACTGTAAGTAATCTAATCTAATGAAATTCTCAAAAATTGGGATAAATTATTGAGTTACATTCCAGAGGAAAATTGAAAAGACCTGAAAAAGGTTATTACAATTACATGGGGAGAATGAACTAGGAAATACTAATCTAATTATGCTTGACGTAGATATTGGAAATGCCATTGGAATTAAGCAACATCCTTCTAGACTTACATTCTCTAATTTGGCATAGGTTCAAAAAGAGATTGATTATATTATCTTTGAGCATGCTTTCTAAGTGAGTTGCAGTGAATGCAGATCATAAATAGGAATGGTGCCAAAACCAGATAGTACCCAACGATTACATGTGAACTATTGCAAATTTAATGCACTTACAAAATCTGATTCATATCCTATTCCACATTTGGAAGACTGTACCGAAAAGGTGGGTCAAGTAACCTACATTTCTAAGTTTGACTTACTCACAGAATACTAGCAGGTACCTTTATCTGAAAAAACAAAGGAAATTTCAGCTTTCATGGCACAAAATAGTATTTCAGTATAAGGTCATGACGTTAGTTATGAAGAATGTGACAGCTACATTTTAAAGACTAACCAATATGAGTCAGACTAACCTTAAAATCATTTCCAGATTACCTAATTGTGTGGTGCACATATACGTTCTAGTGATTTTTAGTCACACATTAAAGGAACATTTGGAGCACTTATCGACGTCGGGAGGTGGGCTTGGTGTGGGAGAAAATCCACTTCCCTGTCCACCCACAGCATGGCCACAAAGAACATAAGGAACCATGTCTGCCTAAGCCACAACAGAAACTATTGAAAGTGTCTCAGCCATGACCAACAGACAGATTAAGACACAAGGCAGCAAACAGAAGATAACTCAAGCCACTTCCTTACTGGGGAATATATTTTCTGAGGCAGCCTGACAATAGACTTCCTAGCCCTCGGTTGACAAAAGCCCAACTCACGTTCCTGGGCCTTGTCATTGGATATGGAGAGATGGCCTTCCAGGATGTGAAAATGAAGGTTACTGGAGAGTTTCCCATACCATTGAAAAGGGAAGTACTAACATTCTTGGGACTGAATGGTTTTTATCGAAAATTTTGTACCAAATTTTAGCAGTGTGGTTATTCCACTGAATGTCTTGTTGCATAAGTGCAGAAAATTTCAGTCAGAAAGCAATTGACAACCTGAAAGCTGTGTTAACTAATGCCCAAGTGTTAGCCACACCTAATTACACAAAGCTATTCAAAGTGACTGTCAATGCAAGTGATATGGGTGTCTGAGTTATACTCTTGCAGGAATACGACAAGAAGCTAGAAAAATCTATTGGGTATTTTTCCAAAAAGCTGAATATTCATTAACAGGAATAGTCTACAATTAAGAAGACCTTGAGTTTAGTGTTGGCATTGCAACACATATGTTGCCAGTGATGTGGCTGTGACAATTGAATATACTAATCAGAATTCCTTAAAGTTTTTGGAAATTTTAAGGAATAAAAATATCAGACTGTTTAGATGGAGCTTATTGTTTGTCATTCAATTTAAAAATTATGCACATGACAGGATGAGAAAATGACATTGCCAAAGTGTTCTCACTACTTTGATGAGTGAAAATGGAGGTGTTTGGTGGCTGAAGAACAGATTGAAATGGACTTTGGTATTGAACGTTTGCATGTTACTAATAGCGTAAGACTAAAGGTTTTTTAAAGATGAAGTCATCGTTGTACATTGATGGTTCTTTTTTTAAAAAGAGGGAGGTGTGAAGATATTATGGCTTTAAGAGGTGTATTTTGTCCTTTTTTTGATGAGAGGTTGAGACAGAGGTGCCAAGCAATCAGTTCTAAGCCATTCATATTAACATTTGTGAGGCCTTGGGTTTTTTTTTTAAGTTGGAACAACAGAAGCAGCATTAAGTGGCAGGGTCAAGTACCCAAACAACTCAGATTCTAGTTTTAGATTTCAGCAGTTGCTGGGATCTTGAAGATGGATGTGGAAGCTGTTATTTATTGTTCTCTTAGATTAAAACCTTGGGTTCTCTTCATGCTGCTAGAATTGTATGTAAGAGAATCTATTTACTAACTTTGCCTTTGTCAAGGGTATATTTATGCAGTGTTAACTATATCGGAATAATTGCTGCTCAGTAGTTAAATAATCTATTGTTCTGATAAGTTTTCCAATAGAGTTAAATTATTCCAATTCTTCTTTTTTCAGTTGAAATTTTAACTATAGTGTAAGAATGTAGTGTGTTTTGCTTCAAGCCTGGTAGTTTGATCAATTAAATTCTGTCCGGAACACAACACCTTGCACTTGCCTTTAAAAACAAGAAAAAGTTGGGGTCTAGTATCTTGTTAAGATATTTTGAGGGAGTTTGGTCTGGTACATAACACATCCTAAATCCTATACTCAATACACTGACTAATGAAGGCAAGCTTGCCAAACACTTCTGCACCCACCCAGTCTCCCAGTGAATCCACCTTCAAGGATCGATGCACCTACACCCCCTTGGTTTCTTTGTTCAGCAAAACTCCCCAGGGCCCTATCATCAACTGTATAAGTCCTGTCCTGGTTTGCCTTACCAAAATGCTATACTGCACATTTATCTAAATTAAACTCCATCCGCCACTCCTCGACTCATTGGCCCACCTGATCAAGGTCCCTTCTTCACTGTCCACCAATTTTGATGTCATCTGCAAATTTACTAATCATACTTTCTACAATCACATTCAAATAAATTATATAAAATTACAAAAATCACCGGATACAGCAACGATCTTGTGGCACACAGCTGGTCACAGGCCTACATTCCAAAAATAAATTCTCCACCACCACTCTCTGCATCTTATCTTCAAACCAATTTTGTATGCATTTGGCTAGCTCCTCCTGGATTCCATGCGCTCTCATCTTGCTAACCAACCTCTCTTGATTCACAAATATTTTTGGCATGTCATCTGTATCCTTTGCAATGAAAAGACACACAAGGCTGAATCTTTCCAGAAATCAGCTAAGTGTAATTTTGATGAGGTTCTTTGAGAGTTTCTTTCTGCAAGGCTCAATGAGTTTTCTCACATTATCATCATGTCACCTTGATACCTATGCCTTATGTCACTACAGAGTTCCGTTCATCACATTCTCACACTCACCATAGGCAGAAGTATTCATGGTGCCAGTGCCATGTTTGAAGCCCAGCTATGCACCCAGTCAAGTGTTGATAGTCCAAAGTTTCCCTTCATTATAGTGGGACAGGAAATACAAACCAATGCTTCTCAAAGCATACAGGTGGTATTGCTAATGTTACATTCAAGTGCAGTCTCTCATCTACCACTCTTCAAGATTCAAGTCATACAGCACACCAGTAACTCCATCCCACCTTACGATCCTGTCAGTCAGTGTTCTCTTTCCCAGTGCCAAATCTAACTCAAATTTTATTTTTGCCCAGTGTGGTACTATCACATATAGGGAATGTGGTTCAAAACGTTCATTTTAATTCGGCAATAGAAGCAAACTATAAATAAAGTGAAGCTGCATTTGCTGCTAGGAATTGATTTCTTGCCTTTTGAGCCACACAAATTTATACTCAATGTATGATTACTTCAACCAACTCTCATCTAATGGAAATGAGTGCCAAATAAGTCCTATCTGGCTTCTTGCACCTGACATTGTAATGTCCTATCATGCAGAAAGTAGAGCATGCATGCTCAAATAGAAGAGAAACTCTGACTTCATCCACTACAAGTGTTGTTTCTGTCATTTTCTATTTGCAGTAAGTGTTCAAAAAATAAAATTTTAATGAATATGGAAGGAAACACGAGTAAAAGCTGGCATGAGTAAGTCATGGACTGAGTATGGTAGTAAAGAGGGACCCCCAAACCTCCATGTTCCTTTCTTCATGGCATTCCCTGGCCAGTATAATAGTACATATCTTTCACGTATTCCCACACACCTTCTGGAATTAGGTCTGTAGCTCTCAGTGTTACTCAAGTGTGTCACTGAAGTTCAAAATTATACTATAAATTGATCGGAGATGTGCCATGATAGTGCGATAAGGTTGGTACACACCATGTGCCAATGACTGCAGGCAGATTGTTCATGCAGTCACTACCATGGAGCATGCCCTGAGATGGTCTCAAAGTTGGAAGTCCATGGGAGCAAACGGTGACCTAGAGTCACCAGGTAATTGGTCTGACTTTCACATCAGTAATTGTCACCATCTACTGTCTGCCTGAAGGGTGGAAGAAAGGGAAATTACATATAAATAAATTAACTAATAAGGAGATATTATCACATGCTCATGCATGCAAATAGACCTCTCACTGCTCACAAGCATGATTCTCATTTATTCAACACTTGGTTGAAAAATGGGGCTTCAGGCGGTCAATGTTACAATATACACTGTGATTTATATGTAATTTTATTAGCATTTATTTTAAATTTGGGTTTTGAATTTTGCATTATTAATATACGTATTCTGTAATTAATAATTCACTTCTAGTATTTCAGCAGCCATGGTTATTTCTTTTAAAATAGTCAGTGAGGATCATTTTGGCAGGTTAATAGAGTCATAGAGACGTACAGACGTACATAGAGACATCCAACCCGTCCATGCCAACCAGATATCCCAACCCAATCTAGCCCCACCTGCCAGCACCCGGCCCATATCCCTCCAAACCCTTCCTATTCATATACCCATCCAAATGCCTCTTAAATGTTGCAATTGTACAATCCTCCACCACACCCTCTGGCAGCTTATTCCATACACGTACCACCCTCTATGTGAAAACGTTGCCCTCTAGGTCTCCTTTATATCTTTCCCATCTCACCCTAAAAGTATGCCCTCTAGTTCTGGACTCCCCGACCCCAGGGAAAAGACTTCGCCTATTTACCCTATTCATGCCCCTCATAATTTTGTAAACCTCTATAAGGTCACCCCTCAGCCACCAACGCTCCAGGGAAAACAACCCCAGCCTATTCGGCCTCTCCCTGTGGCTCAAATCCTCCAACCCTGGCAACATCCTTGTAACTCTTTTCTGAACCCTTTCAAGCTTCACAACATCTTTCCGAAAGGAAGGAGACCAGGATTGCACACAATATTCCAACAGTGGCATAACCAATGTCCTGTATAGCCGTAACATGACCTCCCAACTCCTGTACTCAATACTCTGACCAATAAAAAAAAGCATACCAAACGCCTTCTTCACTATCCTATCTACCTGCAACTCCACTTTTTGGTGTCATCTGCAAACTTACTAACTGTACCTCTTATGCTCGCATCCAAATCATTTATGTAAATGACAAAAAGTAGAGGACCCAGCACCGATCCTTGTGGCACTCCACTGGTCACAGGCCTCTAGTCTGAAATACAACCCTCCACCATCACCCTCTGTCTTCTACTTTGGAGCCTGTTCTGTACCCAAATGGCTAGTTCTCCCTGTATTCCATGAGATCTAACCTTGCTAATCAGTCTCCCAGGGGAACCTTGTTGAACGCCTTACTGAAGTCCATATAGATCACATCTACCGCTCTGCCCTCATCTTTGTTACTTCTTCAAAAAACTCAATCAAATTTGTGAGACATGATTTCCCATGCATAAAGCCATGTTGACTATCCCTAATCAGTCCTTGCCTTTCCAAATACATGTACATCCTGTCCCTCAGGATTCCCTCCAATAACGTGCCCAACACCGACGTCAGGCTCACTGGTCTATAGTTCCCTGGCTTGTCCTTACCACCCTTCTAAAATAGTGGCACCACACTAGCCAACCTCCAGTCTTCTGGCACCTCACCTGTGACTATCGATGATACAAATATCTCAGCAAGAGGCCCAGCAATCACTTCTCTTGCTTCATACAGAGTTCTCGGGTACACCTAATCAGGTCTTGGGGATTTATCCACCTTTACCTGTTTCAAGACAGCCAGCACTTCCTCCTCTGTATTCTGGACATTTTGCAAGATGTCATCATCTATTTCCCTACAGTCTATATCTTCCATATCTTTTTCCACAGTAAATACTGATGCAAAATACTCATTTAGTATCCCCTTCATTTTCTGCGGCTCCACACAAAGGCCCTTGTTGATCTTTGAGGGGCCCTATTCTCTCCCTAGTTACCTTTTTGTCCTTAATGTATTTGTAAAAACCCTTTGGATTCTCCTTAACTCTATTTGCCAAAGCTATCTCATGTCCCCTTTCTGCCCTCCTGATTTCTCTCTTAAGTATATTCCTACTGCCTTTATACTCTTCTAAGGATTCACTCGATCTATCCTGTCTATATATTACATATGCTTCCTTCTTCTTCTTAACCAAATTCACAATTTCTCTAGTCATCCAGCATTCCCTATACCTACCAGTCTTTCCTTTCACCCTGACAGGAATATACTTTCTCTGGATTCTCGTTATCTCATTTCTGAAGGCTTCCCATTTTCCAGCTGTCCCTTTACCTACGAACATCTGCCCCCAATCAGCTTTCGAAGATTCTTGCCAAATACCATCAAAATTGGCCTTTCTCCAATTTAGAACTTCAACTTTTAGATCTGGTCTATCCTTTTCCATCA
>NC_057740.1:16006015-16046311 GCF_004010195.1 Chiloscyllium plagiosum
CTTAAACTCTCTTTAAACTCCCACATCTGACAAGAAGTACATATCACTGTACTAAAGGCCATTTTTGCTTCTTCACAATCTACAGACCCAGAAAATAACACCGTCTTATTCCTCTACAAAACACTGCCCCAGGTTAAATTAATAGTTATGGCTTATATTTTAAGTTTAATCAAGAGACATATCTCCAAAACATATAATCAAGACAGAACCCACTCTAATCACTACTGCAGCCTCTGTGTTGGACACACTTAAAAGAACGATTAACTTATCTGATTCTGTATTGTGAACTTCGCCCAAACAGGTTCCTCCAAGATTAGTTGTGAATTTCACTGTTTGTTAATTTTCCCAGACGCACTCCGATGTCTAGCGATACATGAATTCAAAACAGCAAAAGCAGTAACTGTGCAGGTTCTCTCTCTCTCTCCTGCACTGTCCTCACCATGTGCTTCCTTTGTCTGCTCTTCTCCCTTTTAAAACTGCTGTTGTTTTGACTTTTTTTCCCAACCTTCCAAAACAATGCAACAGCATATAAAACAGTAAGTGCTGCTCCTGGAATTCGAGGAAAGCACCTAAAATACCTCAAAAAAAGGAGCAGCTGTTACAGCCAGAAATTTTTCCCGTCCTCAACTAGCCATCTCACACAATTTTGTGAACATTCTCACCATAGCCCATGTTATCCAGGGACTGGGAAGATTCTACCCACAACGTATGTTCAACACTTCCATAATTTCCTGATTTCCCATTATGCATGGTCTCTACAGGACTAATTCCCATTTTAGTTATTTTTTAAAATGCTTGCAGAAACTCTTGTTCTGATCAATGCTGTAATGAGGACAAGAGCAGATGGGTCCTTGCAAAATCCAACTGAGTTTCAGTAGTAGGTTTCTGCTGTGCAAGTGCAATTTGCTTTTGATGACCACTTCGATCACTTTGCTGATGTTTGAAAGTAGACTAATAGGATTGTAATTTCCTGGGGTTAGATTTGTGCTGCTTTTAGAACATTTCCATGCAATTTTCCATGTTGTTAGGTAAATGCTAGAGTTGCAATTGAAGCAGATTGGGTAGGGCCAAAGCTAGGTCTGAGGCACATGTTGTCAAGGCCCATAGCCTTTGCAGTATGCAGTTCCTTCAACCACTAGGATGCTGAGGACCTTCGACGAAGACTAGGATGAGTAATCCAGTCAGGCTTCCAGCTAAAAATTGTTGAAGGTGCTTCCGCATTTTTAAATTCCTTTCTGGCCTCATCAACCATTATCTCCAAAACCTGCTACGGTGCAGCAACTAATATCCACTGTTCTCCCTTTTATAGTGTTCCTGTGAAGTGCCTAGGAATGTTTAACTATATAACACCTATTTTATAATTGCAAGTTATATTGCTTAAGATATGTAATTTACGTTGTATACTTAGAAACAATGTCATTAAGCTAAAAAGTGAGTTGGCCTTTATCAAGTACATACCTTACAAAAAGGTTCTTGACTGATACAGCATTGATAGCTTGAAATCCCATCTACATCAAGCTTTATACCTTTAAAAGAATTGCAAAATATTTTAAGTTTTTCAAGTGAAGACAGTTGTTTTAGCCATCTCAGTTTCATTCTAGTTTCCACTGCAAATATTTTGCAATTAATGGATGATGCTAAGTATCAGAATTAAGTCATTCAACAACAGCAAAGCATGAATCAATTATTAAATGACATTCAAAATGCTATGGGCAGATTAACCCAACCAGCTTTAAGAGCTCTATTTTGTATTTTTTTTGAAGAGAGGTTTTATGACAGAGGTGAAAAGCTGTCTAATGAATTCAATAAACAGCTTGTGGGGCCTTTTTTATTTAAAAAGTTGGAACAATAGAAGCAGCCTGAATGGGTGGAGTCAAGTTCCCCACAGGCAGGATATTCAGTTTTAGTTTTTCAGTAGCAGTTGCTGCTGGGTTTGGAGGTTGCAGTACACACTCCCTGCTACTCTTTCTCCACCTCTCTGAGTTTTCATCTGATTTTTTTTTCTTCTTCCTGGACTAGAGAATTACCGGCAGACATCTATTTTGCTGAATTTGCCTTTGCCAGGAGTGTGTTGAAGAGATGTTACTATATTAGAACAGTTATTGTTTAATAGTTAAATAATCTATTATTCCATTAAGCTTTCCAATAGAGTTAATTATTCTAATTTTTTTTTTCTTGTGTTTTAACTATAATGTATGAATAAAGTTTGTTTTGCTTCAAATCTGGTAATTTGACCATTCGATTTGCATGCAGAACACACGTGACACTTGTCTTTTAAACAAGAAAACATTAGAATTTGGGCTATCCTCTTAATGCCTTCTGAGGGTTTGGTCTGGTCTATAACATATGTCTGCACAAACCCAAATGTCCATATGTCAGCACAAATAGAGAAGTTAATGCAACTAAAAGACGGCAGCACCTAATAAGGAGTTGGTGAGTGAAAAGGAGTCTCTGAAAATCAAAAGGTTGCCACCCAAAATCAAAACATAGCTCTGAGAGTACCTCAAGAGGAGTCCTAGGAAAAATATGTAGTTTTTAGCAAATGCTGTGTACGTCAGACTAGATTTTGTGGATATATCTTAAATAAATATCTTAAATCTTCAGGGTGCTTTATGGATTTCATTTTTTTAAAATGAGCTGAAAAATGTTTACATTTGAAATTATTTTGGTGTTTTTAGCACATAGAATTGTTTAATTTTATTAAAAGTAGTTAGGATAAAATTGAATTCAGGCAGAGCACAAAACAAGCTATGTCACATTATTCATACATTAGGCTTCTCAACTAGCATTCAGTTCTATTAATTTCAATATCATTGATTATCCCAACAATTCAGTTAAGAGATGGCAAAAGTGATTCTACCTGCTTTGTGCCTCAGCTTAGTTTATAAATTAATCAATCAACAATCTGGGCAAGGTAATGCATTTAACAGAGCCTACCTTCTGCAAGAATCCAGGACTTTTGCTTTGGATGATAGCTGAAAACACTGTTACCAATTAGCATCACAACATGCTCCTCCACGAATACTGCTGCTGTTAATTTATTATTTCCACTCTGTATAAAAAGAAAGATAATGACTAAACTACCAGTTTATATTATGATAATGACTGCGCACAGTGAAACCAAAAAGAGCATGAGCCAACTGAAATTTTGTAAATTTAGAATTGCAGTTTACAAAGTACAAATATCCCTAAGATATAGAAGCAGAAATAGGCCATTCAACGAGATCATGGCTGATCTGATCATCCTTACCTCCACTTGCCTGCTGTTTTTCTATAACTTTTGATTCCTTTACAGTAAAAGTCTGTCTATTTCAGCCTTACTCTGAGATTATACCCTTTAGTCATGCTTTCCATAAGGGGAAACAACCTCTAGCAGGTTCCGTGGTATTGGTAGATTATAGAATTTAAACAACTGCACAAAACTATAAAACATAATTTTCTTCTTACATTCTCTACTTTTAAAAAACTCTTTATTGAAAGGATGACAAAAATACTGTGCTCCCCCCAAAGAGAAATGACTGTTTGTTTAGTTTCACTTCCAAAGTATTGTGCTAGTATAATATTGCAATTTAATGTTTCTGATTTCATTGAGTTTAAATAACTCTTTAGTTAGGGGGAGCTTACCTCTTGGGCCAATTATCAATTTGCGTTGCATTAAACATTGATGCCATCAGATTCTGAAAAGATACTTCCAGCTAAACAGTTTATAAAGTAAATGTGATACTTTGATTTGAACACAGAACAGAAGGCAACAAAGAGCACAAGTTGTGTGCACAAGTTTGACAACCACAAAATATTTCTTGTGAGCAGGTGAAATCTCGCTGGCATCCACTGAAAGAATTGTGCTCATTTTGTCAAATAACAAAGGTTCAAATACATTGTCAGCCTGTTAATTACCTACAAATTCTAATTTATATCTCTGCCACATTTGCTTTCAATATTGTCACTCCTTCCCTTCCATTCTCCACATACCTGCTTTTACAAAGGTTGTAACAATGAGCACATCTTGGATGCTGCCAGAGGTTATTTGGTGAAAAGTGTAAATGGTGGGTGGGGGAAGGGTGACTGTGATTAAACCACTCTGAGAGAACTCACAATTGAGTGAAGAATGCAGACCAAAGTCAGTCTTAGATTACGCTGGCCAAAAGAACAGAATGAATCAAAATTAGAGTGGTGCTGGAAAAGCACAGGAGATCAGGCAGCATTGGAGGAGCAGGAAAATTGACGTTTCAGGCAGAAGCCCTTCATCAAGAATGATGAAGGGCTCCTGCCCAAAACGTCGATTTTCCTGGTCCTCGGATGCTGCCTGATCTGCTGTGCTTTTCCAGTACCACTCTAATCTTGACTCTAATCTCCAGCATCTGCAGTCCTCACTTTCGCCTAAAAGAATAGGATGAGCCTATTCAAACTTTCTACTCAGCTCCACCATTTCTCAGATTTAAATTATCAGTCTGCATTTGGTTGATGGGTTCCAAAATTCTAATGCTCTCTGAATGAAGATGTGCTTCATAGAACTCCCTCATAAAAGTATGATTTTAACTTTAAGCATACATCCCCTTGTTGTAGACTCATCCAACCCCAACCCCCTCAGCTATTTTGGCAAGCTTTTCAAAATCTTAAAAGCCTCAAACAAATCATTCCTTTGTTTGAGGAATAGGGCCCAGTTTATACAAAAATAGTACTCTTGTCAAATTTGTACTACCTTCTGCTTTTAAAGATTGTTGAGGTAGCTAACACTATGCAAGCTGTTCCTTGGCCAAATATCACAGGTGGTTATCCCTACTTTAAACAGTCTGTGTCACTGGAAAGGTAGTAAACCATGGTTGCAAGAAATGATGGAAATCTATTGAGAATTGAATTTTGTGCTGTGATAGATTGAAAAATAGTTAAACTTTCATGGGGGCATCCATTTAGGTTTTTCAGTAATGTGCTAGATGTCTTGTTGCAATAAATGGAGAGGAGAGTTAGGCTGCACTTGCAGGAGAGCAGAAAATTCTGCAGATGAAATTCTCAGGAGGCAGGAGAGAGTAGGTAGAAGTAGCAGAGGTCAACACCAGCAGAGCACTTGCAAAAAAATGGATATAGTGTATGTAGATGTTTAACAATCTAAAGAAAGTTCTCAAGGAAAGCGAGTTTAATGTTCAAATAGTATATTCTATAACTACACCAGGCATCTTATTGACTGCACAACTATTCATTTGGTTCAGCTTATCATCACTCACATTATATTAATGCAAGCCTTTCCCCAGCACACACTGGCAACTATTCAATCATGACTGCCACTTTATCCAAATATGTCACTTGACTCTTTCTTGCAGATAAAAGTAGTGCACCATCAGGGAACAGAAGGTAAGTACAGAAAGAAGAGAACTGCATTAACGTGTTTTAATATACACTGAGGACTGATCAGTATAGGAAGAATCACAATGTAGCTATCTGCCCACGTTGAGGCAATACACAATTGAGCAATGTCTAGGAGAGGGGGAAAGGATAGTGCAGATACCACAGACCAAGGTCATGTCCTAATTATGGTGCAACACAGTCAGATGAGGGCTGTCATGAGCCAACACTGAACTTGCTTTCCTTGAGAACTTCCTTCAGATTGTTAAACATCTTTACGCACTGTATCCATTTTCATGGAAGTGCTCTTCTGGCATTGACCACTGTGCGACTTCTACTTGATGGATGCATACAACCATTACTTTGTAGACCGGAAAGCCTGCCAAAGAACATTCTCACAACTTCAAAGACCATGAAGGATCCCATTTCCAATTCACAGTGCCTTGAAGCTTGGGGCCCCGTCCTTTACAACATATAATGTCACCTGCCACAATAGTCAAGTCTCTGGTAACTAACATCACTATTTCAATTGTACCACAAATTACTTTAATTAAAAGTCTGAATACAGCTGCTACAGAAAGGATGTTGTTAAACTTGAAAGGATTCAGAAAAAAATTACAAGGTTGTTGCCAGGGTTGAAGAGTTTGAGCGACAGGGAGGAGCTGAATAGGTTTGGGCTATTTTCATTGGAGTATGGGAGACTGAAGGGTGATCTTATGGAAGTTTACAAAATCATGGACATAATAGTTAAGGGCTTTTCCCTGGGGTGAGTGAGCCCAAAACTGGAGGGCTTGATTTAAGGTGAGAGGAGAAAGTTTTAAAAGGGATCTAAAGGGCAACTTTTTCATGCAGAGGGTGTTGTGTGTATGGAATAAACAGCCAGTGGAAGTGGTAGAGGCTGGTACAATTACGATATTTAATAGGCATCTAGGTGTGTGAATACAAGGATTTAGAGGGATATGGGCCAAATATTGGGAAATGGGACTAGATTAATTCAGATTATCTGGTCAGCATGGAGGAGTTGGACCAAAGAGTCTATTTCTGTGCTGTACCACTCTATAACACTATGCTGTCATCCAAATACCGACTGGAACCATCATGCCCTGGATACCACTGTTCAAAGCAGCAGCTATGGCTGTGTATCAATCTGCTCTAAACAAGCCAGCAAAAGGACTAAGACATTACCAAGGGAGAATGTCATGAACAAAAGGGACAAGATCCTCTTATTCTCTGTCTCAGGATGTAGCTTTTCTGTTCCTGTTCTTGTCATTTTATGATTGCCCTGCTGCTGTTGATCAGCAAGCCAGCCAAGACTACTGCCTTGGTCAGCAGGCCAAGATAATGAAACTTGAGTCCAGGACCTGTAGGTCCATAGCTTTTTCAAGGAATTTGTAAAATTGGATTCAAATGTGCATTTGCTGATGATTTTAATTGTGTTGTTGGATTAAGGCTAACATCTAACATGCATAGGCAGTGACAAGAAGTAGGAAAGGAATTTAGGACTGTTTGTGAGAGGGTTGAGATTATGCTAACACTAGTTGAGATTACACTTAATGTCAATAAATGCTCCTACATTTTGTATTGTAGCTCCTGCTCCCATTCTCCTCTGCTTCTGACCCTATAGGTGACAGCAAAGACTGTTTGTTCACAATCAACAAATTGTGCAATGTTGAACATACTGCTATAAATCTTGATACACAATCAGCTCCAGACCAAGCTGAACATCATGTTGTTTAAGGATTGCAATTCACTAGTTAGATTAGATTAGATTACTTAGTGTGAAAACAGGCCCTTTGGCCCAACAAGTCCACACTGACCCTCCGAAGAGCAACCCACTTGGATCCATTCCCCCACATTTATCCCTTCACCTAACACAACGGGCAATTTAGCATTGCCCAATCACCTAATCTGCACATCTTTGGACTGTGGGAGGAAACCCACGCAGACACGGGAAGAATGTGCGAACTCCACACAGACAGTTGCCTGAAGCGAGAATTGAACCCGGGTCTCTGGCGTTGTGAGGCAGCAGTGCTAACCACTATACCACATGGTGTAAGAGGATATGTTTTGTGTGTTAATCATCAAACAGCTGCTATTATGGGCAGGTTCCCTGTTTGAGGAAGTTGGGCTTTTGGAGGTTTAAAGACCAATGAGTCACCACAAAGTGTGTTCTTACTATAGGTTCATTTGATTACATGCATAAGATTCAGTGACTGAAGGGATGTGTTTTAAAGAACAATAAAAGATTCACCCTAATGGAGCAGAGAGAAGAAATTCTGTTGAAGCCAAGAACAGCTTTAAACTTTAAGAACACATCTCTGTTCAGAGTGTGGTATAATTGGTAAATGAGATGTAGAATTTTAAGTGGTGTCAATGGGGAATACCTTTTCTGTAGCTGTCTATAATGACTAACCAATGTTAATTTTAATTTATTTCCCAGTGTAAAATTAATACAAACTCTTGTTTTACTCAACTGTTAATGGGATGTGGGCATTACTGACTAGGCTAACATTTACTACCCATCCATAACTGCCCTTGAGAAAATAGTGCGAAGCTGACTTCTTGAACCGTAGCAGTCCTTGGGTGTAGGAACACCTATTAGAAGGTAGTTCCATGATTTTGACCAAGCAACAATGAGGGAATAGCAATATTGCTGTAAGTCTAGATGGTGTGTGGCTTGAAGGGGAACCTCCAGATAGTTGTGTTCCCATCCATCGCTCACCCTTATTCTTATAGCTGGTATAACTGTGGGTTCAGAAGCTGTTGTCATTTTGATGCTTGGTGATTTGCTGCAGTACATCTTGCGGATGATACAAAATGCTGCCATCATGTGTTTGTGGTTAAGGGAATAAATGCTGAAGTTGGTAAATGGTATCAAGCTTCTCACATTGCTGCAAGTAGATCATCCAGGTAAGTGGAGCACATTCCATCATATTCCTGAGTAGTATCTTGTAGATGGTGAACAAGCATTAGGGGGATAAGGGATATAACTTGCCACTGAATTCCAAGCCACTGGCCTTTTCTTGTAGCTACACTATTTATATTGCTGATCTAGTTCCGATTTTTACCAATTGTAAACCCCAGGATGTTGATAAACTCAGTGATGGCAAGTGTTGCATATCAAGGGATCTAGTTAGATTCTCTCTTGGTGAAGATGGCTATTGCTGACAAATTGTATGGCAATGATGTTAATTGCTAATTATCAGCCCAGGCCTACATATTGCCAAGGTCCTGCTACATAGAGGCACAAACTGCTTCCGTATATGAAGTGTTGTAAATGCTCCTCAACATTGTACAGTCATTAACAAACATACCCACCTCTGACTTTTTTTTAAAAAAATCATTCAAGGGATAATGACATCGCTGGCTAGACCAGCACTTATTGGCCATCCCTAACTGCATAGAAGGCAGTTAGAAGTAAACCACATTGCTGTGGGTCTGGAAACATATATAGACCAGATTTTCTAAAGGATGGCAGATTTTCTCCCTGAAAAGGACATTCATGTAAGAATTTTGACAGAGAAAAGATCAGAGTCACGCAGCATAGAAACAGACCCTTTGGTTCAACTTGTCCATGCCAACCAGATATCCTAAATTAATCTAGTCCCATTTGCCAGCATTTGGCCCCTTTTATCCCTTTTAAATCTTTCTCCTCTCACCTTAAAATTTATGCACTCCAGTTTTGGACTTCCCCACCTGGGGTATTCACCCTATCCATGCCCCTCATGTTCTTACAAATTTCTAAGGTCACCCCTCAGCCTCCAACTCTCCAGAGAAAACAGACCCGCCTATTCAGCCTCTCTCTATAGCTTAAACTCTCCAACCCTGGCAACATCCTTGTTTCACAACATTCTTCCTATAGCAGCAAGACCAGAATTGCATACAGTATTCTAAAAGTGGCATAATCAATATCCTGTACAGCCACATGACCTCCCAACTTCTATACTCAATGCACTGACCAATAAAGGCAAGCATACTAAATGCCTTCTTCACTATCCTATCTACCTGCAACTGAACCAGCTGAAGGCAGCTGGGTCTAGGATATTACCCTGAGTAATTCTTACAGTGATGACATTGGATGAGGTTGATCATTCCAGTGCAATTGCAGTATCTTTGTGCTAGGTAGGACTCCAACCCAGGGAATTTCACCCAGTTCCCATGGATTTCACAGTTTCACTTGGGCTCCTTGATGCCATACCTAGTCAAATTTTGCCTTTATGCCAAAGACGATCACTCTCACTTTATCTCTGGAGCTCTGCCTTTTTGTCCATATTTGGACCAAGACTGTAATAAGGTCATGAATTGGAGCAGCCTTGGTGGAATCTTGACTGAGCGTTAGTGAGCCAATTCTCTTTCAAGTGCCACTTGTTAGCACTGTTGATGACTATTGTCCATTTGGCAGGAAGACTAACAAAAGCATTACTCAACAAATTATATTACTCAAAAGATTTGTACCTATGTATGTACAGGATGTAATTGGGAAAGGCAATTTTAAAAGCTGTAAAGCCATGGCTTGACTGCTTCCAATGTGAACACTCGAACACCGGTTCTGATGATTCCTCAAATTCATGTGTGAGAAAGCCCTTTTGTTCTTCACACTCGTGTTCTTTGAACTTGTCAACTTTGCACATTCTCTAAATTTAGAGGTGGAATCACTGTCGTCTGAAAGCTGCCATGTGCACCTCCATCTGTTCTCTGTAAACAGTTAACTTTATGCTTTTAACGTAATGGGCAATTACTGGATACAATTTCTTGACAGATGAAAAGAACAAATTATCCATTATTGATAATGCCCTCAACTACCATTACATAGTGCAAATACGTAAGCCAAATCATCATGAAAGAAGAAAGGCACATAAAAATTAAGAGTCAGTCACTCTTGTAGTTTTTACCCTATTTTGAGAATACAGTTTCAATCAGTGGCTGGCATGTTTCATTCATTTGTGATGACGCCATTCCTTTAACAGGGTTAGGTTGTCTTGGTTTTTTTTAACGAGAGGTTGTAAACAACACAGGTCCTGAAAAGTCTGAGGGTGGATGGATTTTAGGGCCAATTTGTTTACAGCTAACAGATACTGCCTCAGGCAAAAGGCTTTCAAATTTTAAAAATATATAATGAAAGGGGAGTGGCCAATTCTCACAGCTCAGTTTTTCTTCGTTGGTTTAGGATTTAATGCAGCAGTGTGTATGAAGGCTGCTGGACCCTCTCTCTGTGACTTCATTCCTGTGTTTCATTTTACCTTTTGTGCCAAGGGATGTTTTAGGGATTGTTGCAAGTATTTTGGAATGGCATCATTATGTTGGGATAGTCTGATGGGTTTTCGGATAGGATAAATTATTTGATATTCTGTACTCCTTTGTTTCATTCAATAATCCTGTAATTAAATTCTGTTTTATTTAAAACAGTCTGACCAGCTGATTATCTCTTAGAATAGCCACTGTACATTTGCTTAAAATCAAATAGCAAAATTAGGATCTGGGCTACCTTCTTGAAATGTTTTGAGGTGCCTGGCCTGGTCCATAAAAAATTGTGGGTTCTTTGTGGGATTTGTTTGTAGTTCCAAATTTGGATTAGAGTTATTGGACTCGAAGACAGGGAGTGGTAAGTGTTAGTGTCTTTTATTCCAGGCGTTGATTTGGTTGGTTTAAACAGTGCTTGGGATAGCAATGACTCTTTCAGTCACAATAGTTTTCTGGGGGTGGAATAAGTTACCTTGACCTTGGGGGTTTTACAAAAGGTGGTTAAGGCCAAGCTGCAGGAATTGGCAGGCAAGCTGGAGTTGGAGCTGCCTCCTTCTGTGAGGAAGGGAGGGCTAATTACAGCATTCGCTCAGCATTTAAGTTTGCTGGAAACACCATCAGAATCTTTAGAGATGGCTAAAGTTCAATTGAAAATGAAGCAGCTTGAGTTAGAGGTGTTGTATAGGTGTATATGTATCTTTAAGAGAGCTAAAGCTGGCAAGAACTTAGGCATTGTGTGCTGAAAACTTTAAATGTAATATTTGGCTGTGAAACAACTGGCTGAGCTGAGATGACATGGTAAACAAACTTGAATTTGGCCAGTTTAAAAATTATGCCACTAGATACCAAAATCCAATCGAATTTGAATGTTACTGTTTTGACAACATCAAACCAATGAGATGATCCAATGTTTTGGGGTGTAAAAATCAGATATTTTGAACAGTTAGCCAGAGCGGCAAAGAGCACCAACAAGCATAGACTGCCTACAGAACTGCTCTCTGAAAGATACCTGTTCATATGAAATCAGTGCAGAAGACTGAAGAAAAGACCCCAAAAAATCCATAGAGGAAGATAGAGAGGAGAATCAATGCGGCTGACTGGTTTTGAAATTTGAACTTTCTGTAAAACCAAATCTAGGGGGTTTTAAATGGATTCAGTAAAGTGTTGCAGAGTGGAAGGTAGATAAATAGTTAGGACAAAAAGAGGTGACAGTGTGGATAGTTGTTTAACATTGTCTTTTATTGAAGCAAAGAATAAATTGTTTTTTTCCTTTAATTAGCGAGATTTGGTAGTTCTTTGTCACTCATACATTTACAGATTATGAGGAAAGATAAGCTTTTCTGTGAGTCTGGTTTAAATTAGCAGAGGTGCTTACCCCATGTTGTGGGAGATTAGAAATGTTGTTTTTGCAGGTGGGAGAGGGGGTGTAGTGGGGGGAAGGGAAGGGGAACATTATACAAACGGTCGCAGAATTCTTGTATAGCATGTAGCATGTAGCATACTTAAAGCTAAGACTTTAATGAATATAGAGAGTCTTTTTAAGAAAATAGTTTTAAGCTAGGAAATAACTTTAAAGTGTTGTAGTTGACCACAAAAAGAAGAAGCAGGGGCATTTCACAATAAAGCTTATAGTATGATAAGAGAAACTGAATAAAAGAACAAGCTGTAACAAACAAGGAACAAAGAATGCAGACAAGGACAGCAGGATGGCCAGATAAGAAAATAACTAACAAGTGAGGTAATCGGATGGGAAAAGGGTGGCATGATTCCGCAACTTGCAAACTGAATAAGAAAGCTAACATGCTCTGTTTTGGTGCACATTTCTGCTTGATTGCAGAAGCGTCCGGTCCTTGCAAGGCTGTAATAAATTGTTCTTGTTTCCAAGGCTTTGTCTCAGGCTGATTGATTTGTGAGTGAGTTCTGTTTCTCACAATTGGGGGCCTCATTCCGGGATCCAAAACTCCGACTGCTCGACACTTTTGGGACGACGGAGGAGGTGCACCTCGCCGATTTTGGTGATCTCCGACTCCCTTGTTTGCCGTTCACGGTTTGGGCGAGTACGATCCAGACTGGGAGACCCTGGAAACAAAGCGGGCAGACGCGGCGGATTCGGTTGGGCAACTCTTGTGCACAAGACCCGGGTAGGGAAAGATCTTAAAGGATATATCCGGGCAACCAGGGGCAGTGGTATTTGCTGCAGGAATTGCCACGGGACGGGGCGCATCGAAATGACCAGGTAACTCTGTGCACAGACCAAGGTAAGAAAAGAGACCTTTAAGTATTGCCTTGGTGGTCGGGACATACGAAAGTACGGGGAATTGGCGATATATAAAAATATTCAAAGCTAGAGGAGTCGTGTGGGAAGCTCAAAGTGTCTGTGAGACACGGTGCGTGTGTGTGTGTGTGCCTTACATAAAAGTGATTTATGGAGAACAGTTGAAGTCTCAAAAAAAGCATATAATTGGTCAGATTAATTGGATGAGTAAGGTGTCTAGTCAGGACCCTGAAAGGGGTGTGGAAGAAGGTGACACCGGACCTCATTAAGGTTAATTAAATTAGCAACAATGGGAGGCACGGAGAGTTGCCTGTGTAACGATCGATCTGTAAATAACGTTAAAGGGGAATATATTCCGCCCGACAGTTCTTTGGGGAAAATGTTGGGTAATTGGGAACACAACTCCCGGATGCGGGAGAAAGATTAGGCTAAAATGATAAACTATTGTTTCGTTTGGACTAGAGAAAGTATTAAGGCGCCTGGTATTTTTTTTTTGGCCCAAATATGGGTCCGAAGATGATTGCCTGTGCCAAGATCTAAATATATACGTCAATCGGAAAGAAACATACAGTCAAGAAGAGTCAGAATATGTGGCTTGTTGGATAGGGAGCGCAGGAGTAAAATTATGTCCCATGAATACGGAGGAATCAGGAAAAAAAAGAAAGAATGAAAAAGGGAAACCACAATGGGATCCCTTAACGTGTTTGCCGCCCCATATACTACTCCCCGGAGTGAGCCTACAGCTCCTGAAGTAAAACCGAGTCCAGACACAGAAAGGGGAATGGACTCTGAACTAAAAGATGCAGAACCTAGGGCGCTCAGAATCACTCGAGCCATCACACGTAAAGGAGGGGCAGAGATAATGGAAAATGTAAAATTATATCTCTTACGAGAGGTTCCGATTGGAGAAAGTACAATCAAATATGTAAATGCTCCCTGAACTAGCAGTGAAGTTAGGGTCTTTAAAAAGGAAATGAAAAGTTTAATAGAGGATCCGGTTGGACTAGCCGAACAATTAGAGCAATTCCTAGGGCCTAATTATATACCTGGGGAGAACTGATGGCAATTTTAGGAACGTTATTTTCAGGGGAAGAACGAGATATGATTAGGAGAGCGGCTTTATAGGAATGGGAAAAGAAACACCCAGTTGGGGAAGAAGGGGCCCCAGCAGAACAGAAATTCCCAAATGTTGACCCTCATTGGGAAAATATTGACAGAGAAGGTAGGGAGTCAATGCGGGATCTACGAGAAACGGTAATACTAGGAATTAAAGAGGCGGCACTTAGATCACAAAACTTTGTTAAGGCCTCTGAAGTACAACAAGAGAAGGATTTCTTAAATGCACCCCTTCTGCATTTCTTAAAAGGCTCAAGGAGGCCACAAGGAAGTATTTGGGAATGGATCCCGATAATCAGATAGCACAGGGACTCTTAAAGGTCCAGTTTGTAACTAAATCATGGTCTTACATACAAAAGAAATTACAGAAATTAGATGGATGGAGTGAAAGACAGATGGAAGAACTGTTATGTGAGGCACAGAAAGTGTATGTGAAAAGGGAAGACGAGAATCAGAAACAGAACGCCAAAATGATGGTGGAGGCAGTAGAAGAAATAACAAAAAAGGAGACTGGGATCAGGGGATAACAGGAAGGATAGGGGAGGACACGAAAGACAAAGGTCGGATACCCGGGAAAGGAGGCAACAGGCAGGGTGTTACCATTGCGGGAAAGTGGGGCATTTTAAACGGGAATGCCCGGAATTAGCACGAGAAAGGGAAGCCGTTTCCCTAATGACTTTAGATGAAGATTAGGGGAGTCAGGGGTTCCTTCCTCCTGAGACCCTCCGGGAACCCTTGATAAATTTAAAGGTGGGACCTGAAGGGGAGGAGACAGTATTTTTGGTGGACACGGGAACGGCACGGTCATCCCTAAGTTTTAGACCTACCGGTGTTAAATTGACTAACAAGAATCTCAGGGTTTCCGGAGTAAAAGGTGAGGAATTCTTGGTGCCTATTTTTAAGCCAACCCTAATTAGAGGAAATGATGAGGAAGTGACAGGACAATTACCAACTGTAGAGTTCAATGATAAGTTTTTAAAGAACTATATTGTGGCGCTCGGCTCTTCTTTGTCTGTCCTTAGGAAGAAGGGTCTGTTGACCCAGACACCTCCACTTGAGTTTGCAGTACATCAGATACGACCGGGTGATTGGGTCCTGATAAAGACCTAAAAAGATACCAAACTGCACCCAAGCTGGGAGGGACCGTTCCTAACCCTCCTGACTACTGAAACAGCCATCCGAACTGCTAAAAAAGGGTGGAGTCATTACACTCGTGTTAAGGGCCCCGTGGAGGCTCTTCCCCTCGGCAGAGTGGCAAGCACATCTTACAGACAACCCTCTGAAAATCAAACTGAGCAAAAAGAATGGACTGAGATAAGAGACTATTAAGTATTGGTTAAAAAAACTGTATCCCAAAACAATTGTAAGTGTTGCATGGACTCACTCCTCCCTGGTATTTAAAGGGTTAGGGAATAGACAGATATGATTGTGAGCTGAAATGAGTGGTCAGCTTTATATTGTCACGATAATATTGGCACTAGCTGCCAAGGGGGGGTGGGAAAAATCATTTTACCACTTTATGTCAAAATTATGCTAAACTAAAGGGGCATACTGACTGTTGGGTATGTGTGGAGATCCCACACCATGGGGAATCGGAATTCCTCTCATGGTAATACCACTTATCAAAAGAGAAGTGTACGATGTGCAACAATTTGACTCGGGCACAAATGATAAAACTTGGAGATTTGAAAGGGGTAATTATAACTTTGCGGGGTGGTTCCTCGACCAGCCCCGAAAACTCTGGGTGCTAAAAATGGCTTTAGAGTTTCCCCACCGAAAGGAGCAGTAAATACCACTTGTTTCTGTAATCAGAATGATACCGAACCCTTCCGATTAGGAAAATCATCTTGTGTCTACACCAGCCAAGCCAAGCCACTGCCACGACCATTCCCCAAATATTAAACAGAACATATTGGGTATGCGGCCAGAAGGCCTATCCATTTATCCCCGGCAAGAAGTACGTTTGGATTGGCGGATGTAACGGGAATGGGTGCTGGGACAATCCTGTTCAGACACTATCTCAAAACTAGAAAGGTTGGAGTGGCTGCTGCTACCTCGCCTATATAATTCCCCACTTGAGGCTGCTAAAGAGAGCCCCAAAAATACCTCGGAATAAACAGGGAGGAAGGCGAGTAACCCGGAAAGTAACCGAAAGAGATCGCCTCCTCTGGACTTTGATACTTATGTATGGGACCACTCGAGCAGGAGTAGAAATACAAAAGTTGGCGGCTTCCCTGGAAGAGTTGGCCAACAATACTGCTGATGCGTTGGCCGAAACCAATCCCAAGTAGCAGACATAACGACTGAAATGATTGCCACTAGGCTAACGACTTTTCAGAACAAGATGGCTCTAGATTATATTCTGGCAGAGAAAGGTGGTACCTGTGCACTAATTGGGGAAGGGGGTTAGTCAATCTGACTATCTATGGATTATTGATATTAGTGGGTCTGGTGATAGGGTTCAATGTCCTAAAATGGGTAACGAGCCGACTGATGATACCCCTTGGGGAAGGAACCCAAATAAATCATCAGATGCTTTTACAATCAGCAGGTGATATGCAACAAAGAGAAAGTCAAAGAATGCTTCCAGAGTTCGAGGGACGAACAACACATATGTAAAATGTAAGACTGTGAACCCCATCGCCAAAAGGTGTAAGAGGGCAGAACATAAGAAAATGAATTTAAGGAGACTTAATAAGTGCAGAAACAACAGTTTTAAAAAAAAGGGGAATTGTGGGAGATTAGAAATGTTGTTTTTGCAGGTGGGGGAGGGGGTGTTGTGGGGGGAAGGGAAGGGGAACATTATACAAACGGTCGCAGAATTCTTGTAGCATGTAGCATATTTAAGGCTAAGACTTTAATGAATATAGAGGGTCTTTTAAACAAAATAGTTTTAAGCTAGGAAATAACTTTAAAGTGTTGTAGTTGACCACAAAAAGAAGAAGCAGGGGCATTTCACAATAAAGCTTATAGTATGATAAGAGAAATTGGATTAAAGAACAAGCTGTAACAAACAAGGAACAAAGAATGCAGACAAGGACAGCAGGATGGCCAGATAAGAAAATAACTAACAAGTGAGGTAACCTGCTTATGATAGGATGGGAAAAGGGAGGTGTGATTCCACAACTTGTAAACTGAATAAGAAAGCTAACATGCTCTGTTTTGGCGCACATTTCTGCTTGATTGCAGAAGTGTCCGGTCCTTACAAGGCTGTAATAAATTGTTCTTATTTCCAAGGCTTTGTCTCATTGATTGATTTGTGAGTGATTTCTGTTTCTCACAATGTCATAACAGAGGCAAAAGACAAGGAAAGGACAGAAATAAAAGTTTGAATTAAATTAAAAGCAGAAGAGAGGAAAAAAGTTTGAACTTCAGAAATTGGCACTTAGGAAGGTTAGCTTAAAAGAATGGAGATGAAAACTGAAGATAAGCTTGGTGAGGAAGAGAGTGAGGAAGAGCAAACCCATGGTAGTCAAAGACCTGGTGAGAAACTGTTTAAATATATTCAAGCATTGCCTAAATTTGAAGAGAAGGATGTAGAAGCCTTTTTCATGTCATTTGAAAAAAGATGGCTAAACAAATGCAGTGGCCAGTGACCATGTGGGTTTTGTTGATCCAAACAAAAACTTGTAGGTAGAGCTAATGAGGTATTCACATCACTATCAGAGGAGGTAACTGGGGAGTGAGGGGGTGAAAAAAGCTATCTTAAGTGCATATGAGCTTGTGCCAGAAGCCTACAATGTTTCAGGAATCTAAGAATAGAGCAAACCTATGACGCTCTCAGAGAGACAATTATTTTGGAGGAGTTCAAAACTTCACTTCCTGAAGTAGTGAGAACTCATGTGGAAGAGCAGAGAGTTAAACTGGCAAGATTAGCAGCTGAAATGGCTAATGAGCTGGTCCATAAATCAAAGTTTGGCTTCCAGAATCAAATTTCAATTCATGAGGGATAGAAATTGAGGAAAAGAGAAATCCTCATGTGGAAAGGGAAAGATAGATCTCTGAAGATCAAAAAGGATTGTTACAACATGGGGTAAACCATCCTGCTTAATTAAAACCAGCAACACAAGATTTATCCCACGCAGTAATCTGAAAATTCAAGAGGCAAAGAACTATTTAACGTAAAAATTAACAACTTTATTTCTTAAAGTATAACAGAATAATTAACGAACAAATATTTACAACTCCTTCCTGTAACTTATCTTTTACTGTCCCCTCTACGATACTGGTCTGATAAAAACTCCAATTAAGATTTCCAAAACAAAACTTCTCAAAACCAGGCAGCTTTCGGTTCTTCTGTATTCCTGTCTTTTCTTCTTGGGGTTTCTGCTTCACAGGTTAATGATCGATAAATGTACCTTTAAGAGAGCTGTTTATCGGGCAGTCTTTTTACATGCAGGTGACTTGGCAGTTCTCCTCAACTGCTCAATTTTCGCCAGCCTTACATCCGCCAAAGCATTGGATTGTGTCATTGGCTTTTAAGGTAACTATACTAAATTCAAACTGGATTGAAATTTGGTATTTTTCAGAGTATAATTTAAACTGATTGATTGGCCTAATTCAAATCTGTTTTATTGTTTCCAGGCAACCCAGCTATTAGAGTTGTTTGACCAAATGTTACATTGTTACCTTATTGAAAACACTTGGTGCTGTCATGTAGTTCTGCTAGCTTCTAACTAGCAAAGATACAGTGCATTCACATCTTCATAACAAGGATAACTTACCACAGGGGAAAAAGGAGACCCTTTAAAAAGGGACAGATGTTAAAAAGCTCCGGTGTTTTCACTACAATAAAATAGGTCACCCGAAAATCAATGTTGGTAGGTTAAGGAGAAGCATTGGGAAGCCAGATGAAAGAAATCAGGATAAACTAGTGAATTTTATTGGAGTGGTAACAGAAAGCACAGTGGAGGCTAGAAAGCTGCACCAGCATGTGCAAGCTGGTCGGAGGTTGGTTAAGGAGGAAGTGCCAGATCTTGAAAAAAAGCCTGCAAAGGTAAAGTTTATTTGCATGGGCCAGAAGCAGCAGGTAAAGAGGTCACAATATTAAGAGACACAGGATCCTCTGTCTGTGATGCTGAGAGAGAAGATATGAAGGACTATTGCCAGAAAAAAGGTACTAGTAACGGGAATGCAGTGAGACAAAAAGCACTCAATTCTGTAAAGTGAGTTAGAGTGTCCAGAGAAGAGTGGAGAATTTGTGGTAGGAGTACTGGACAACTCTCAGCTCCAGGAATACAATTTGTCCTTGCTAATGATATAACTGACTCACTGGTAGGAGTGCTGCCTACTGTCATTGAAAAACCAGTGCAAACTCAGGCAACTGAACTATTGCAGGACACATATCCTGGAACTTTTCCTGACTGTGTGGTATCGTGGTCACAAAGTCACAAGATATAACAGGAGAGATCAAAGAGTACATATAAGAAAGTTGAGGTGGAATTAGCAGAGACCCTGTTTAAATTAGATAGTTGAAATAAAGCAGGAGCAAACAGATGACAATGCAGACAGCGTTAGTTCAGATAAACTAACTGGAGTTACAGCAGAAAGATAAATTTAAAAGTAGTTGTATCAAAAGGCACACACAGAAAAGGAATCCAAATGTATCCCTGAATGTTACTACCTTAAAAATGATGTCTTAATGAGCAAATGGAGACCACACATTCAGGCAGATGAGAAATGGGCAGAAATTTGTCAAATCATATTGCCAGTAGGGTATAGAAAGGAAGAGTTGAGAGCGGTGCATGAGCTACTATTTGGGGGTCATTCAGGAGGGAGGGAAACAAGGCCTGGACTGGCCTGGACTGCACAAGGATGGAGCTGAATTTTGCCAGATGTGTCATACATGTCAGGTAATTGGAAAACCACAGGTAGTTAAAAAACCTGCACTTTTAATATCTATTCCTGCATTTGAGGAACTTTTTACAAGAGTCTTAATTGATTGCACAGCGTCCCCTACCTCAAACAAAAAGTGGGAATCAGTATTAACAATAATGGATGTGTCGACCAGGTTTCCAGAGGCCATTCCATTATGCAATCACAGCTAAGAGATTGTAGAGGAATTATTCAAATTTTTCATTAGATATGGACTACCAATACAGATACAGTAAGATCAAGGGTCAAACTTCACAATCAAAATTATTCAAGAAACTTATGAACAAGCTTAGGAGCAAAATAATGCAAATCTACTGCATACCATCCAGAATCACAGGGAGCACTAGAAAAGTGTCATTAGACATGAAAGACCACATTGAAGGCTTATAGTCAAGACTATCCAGATGATTTGAATATGGGAATTCTGTTTGTGCTTTTTGCGATCAGACATTTGCCAAATGAATCGATCAAATTCAGTCCATTTGAATTAATTTTTGAGTATGAAGAGAGAAGACCGTTAAAATTGATTAAGGAGAAATTAGTAAATCAGAATTCAGAGACCATATATTTGGACGATATGTCAAACTTTAGGGAACGATTAAATAGAGCTGGGGTGTTAGCGAGATAGCATTTAAAAGTATCACAGCATACAATGAAACAGGAAGCAGATAAGAAACCAAAAATGTGCAATTTTGCTATTGGGTATAAGGTATTGGTGTTACTTCCAGTGATAGGCGAACCTTTAAATGCAAAGTTTAGTGGACCTTATCAAACCAAAAGGAAATTAAGTGAGGTGAACTACTTGATGGGGACTCAAAATCTCAGTGTCATCAAAAGGTATTTGTTGGGTATCGGGTCCTTTGGTCACAAACATGACCAAAACTAATGTAATGTACAAAATACCATGCAAGGACTGCACTAAACACTATATAGGACAAACAGGCAGGGACAGACCAGTATAAACACCGGAGGAAACATCAAAGAAGCGCTTCGCAGGAGGCTCCCAAGCACTGATGATGTCGCCTAGCCAGGGGACGAAACGTTTGCAACAAAAACTTCCAGCTCGGTGAACAGAACCACAACAAATAAATAGAGTTACCTTCAGCAAAAATCAAAATGACCTGAGAGTTATTGCTATCATGTGGGGAGTTAAGTGGAAATAAGCTGGGGAGTACTAACCTAATTATGCATGATGTAGATATAGGAGTTGCTGTTCCAATTAAGCAACACCCTTATAGGCATAACCTTCTAAAGTTGACACAGGTTCAAAAGGAGATTATGTCATCTTGGAGCATGCATTCAAAGTAAGCTACAGTGACTGGAGCTCACCCATAGTAATAGTGCTAAAACCAGATGGTATCTAACAGTTGTGTGGACTATTGCAAAGTCAATGCAGTTACAAAGACTGATCATATCAGATTCCATGTCTGGAAGACTGTGTTGAGAAGGTGGGACCAGCAACTTACATTTCCAAGTTGGACGCTCAGAGGACCACATAGTACCTAAAACAAGGCCACTACATGGTCTAATTTAAGCCCTCACAGTTCCATGGTGCTACAGTTTTTTTTTCGTTTTACATTTTATAAATTTTGCCTTATTTTATCTCATCTTTTACTTTTTATGTTGACTATGGCTACTTTGTTTTAATGTAAAATTTTGAATGCTCACTTTTCAAGTTTCCTACTGAGGTTTTCTATAGCTGCCCTTTAATGAGGCCCTGACAAGGTCCTTGAGCATATTCTATGGAAGCTGCAGTATTACTTTAAATATATAGTAGCTATCATACTTTGAAAAGCAAATCTAAATTTATAACTTCATCACATACTCAAATGTACCTTCAAAGCAATGGGGAAAAAAAGTGGAGAGAGGGAACTCTGAAATCCATCTCTGGTTAGGAAAACAATTCTCCTAAGACAGAAAAATCAGAAAGACATTAACAATCCATAAATTGTACCAATAACTTGCATAAAGTTTCAGAATACAACTTGCAGAAATTACTGTAATTCTAATATTTAAGTTCTTTTTGTTGAAATTGAGAACCAAACAGAACACAAAAGGTTCAGAAGGGTGGTGAAAATGCAAATAAGAGAAGCAAAGATAGATTTATACTGTTATATTAACAGCCAATGTCTTCCATAAGCATATAAATAGGGGAGTAAAAGGAGGATAGAATCAATTATGGACTACAAAAGGGGGTATGCACACACAAGAGGTTTGGCTGAGCTGTTAAATTAATATATTGCATCTATCTTTACCTAGGAGGCAGATGTTACCCAGACCATGATGACAGAAGAAAAATCAGACATTAACGGTTTGAAATTGATAAGAAGAATGAATAAGCAGTCAGTACTTAAAGATGACAAGGCACAAGGACGAATGAGATGCATCCAAGTAGAGTGAAGCATGGGAGGGAGGAAAATATTATTGTCAGAGCAACCAAAATTAAGTCTTCGCTAGATTCAGTGGTAGCGCCAGAAGATTGGAGAATTGTAAATATTATGCTTTTGTTCAAAACAAGTTGTGCATAAGCCCAGCAATTACAAATAGTTTGTCTAACCTCAGGGAAGAGGAAACTTCCAGAAACAATTATTCAGAATAATATTGATCATCACATGGAAAAATTGTGGTTTAATTTGGAAAGGTCAGCACAGATTTGTTAAAGGGAAAATTGTGTCTAACTAATCTGCTAGAGCTTTTCTAGAAGCAACAGAATTGATAAGGGAAAGGCTTTTGAGATGGTGTACATTTCAAAACTAAGAGTACAATGCTGTAGAACAAATCTGTGAGGTTGGAGGGTTAAAAGTCAGAATAGAAGGGACAGTAGCAACGTGCATAAAAATTGGCTGAATGATAACAGTAATGGTTAATGATTAATTTCCAGGCTAGAGGAAGGTTTCTAGTGGAGTTCCCAAAGGTCGTTTTTGGGACCTATGCTTTTCCTAAAAGTTATGCAAGATCTAGATCTTAATGTAGAAGGCTAAATTTCAAAGTGACCGTTTGAAGAATTGGAAACTGAATGATTATTTATTGTCACTTGTACTCTATTTTGCTGTGTCGCTCATTATTGTAAAAACCTTCAATTGTCACCACAATCGGGCACTATTTGAATACTTCAAAAATAAAACAAAGACAAAAACTGAAAGAAACTCAGTCTTTGCTCCACTGCATCTATGGTCACGAGCTGAGCCAGCCAACCAATGACTCCCACGCTGCCACCTGCATCAGGAATGACCGATGAAGGTCTTTTGCCCGAAACATAGATTTTCCTGCTCCTCGGATGCTGCCTGATCTGCTGTGCTTTTCCAGCACCACTCATATCTTGACTCTGATCGCCAGCATCTGCAGTCCTCACTTTTGCCAAAGTCAGAGTCACCAACTCTGTCACTGGGCCTATCTTCCCGAAAGACATTGACACGTTGACGTAATGGGCAGATAGGTGGCAGGTGAAGTTCAATGCAGAGAAGTGAGGTGACAAAGAATATAGAGAGATGGTATGAAATAAAGGGATACTATTCTTAACAGCTTGCAGGAGCAAAGAGACATGTGTATGTGCATAATTCTTTATTTAAAAAAAAGTGCCAGGACAGGTAGAAAGTTCGTTAAAAAGGCTTTTGTATTTGTATTATGTATTCTTCATTAATAGGGGCACAAAGTATACATGCAGAGACTCAATGCTGAACTTATGTCAGACACTGTTTAAGTAAGTACAGCTGAGATTAAGTACAAGTCTCTGGTGTTTGATCAGTGAAGAGTTAAGTGAATGGAGAAGAAAGTGTATACGTGTCCTTGCATTCATCTTCCCTGTAGGAATTGGTTCCTGCTCTACGACAGTGAAAAGAACTGAAAGGTAAGCCACAGCAGGCCTGCAACATTAAGTAAACATGCCAGGTCAGGGGAATACTTATTTCTATGACTTATAGTTTATAGGTCTTTATTTAGAGGTTCTAACAAAAAAAAGCACCCTAGAGTAATTAATATTATTTGATTTTAAGGGCTAACTTAAACACTAAGTCATGGAAGGGAGCTCTACGACATGGTATGCTCCTCCTGCTCTACGTGGAAAGTCATTGTGGAGCATTAGTGAATCAGACAATACTTGGTCACACAGCTGGCTAAGATTCCACATGCAGGGAGGGAATGGATGACAACCAGATAGAGGATTTGGCAGGCAGTGCAGAAATCCCTTGTGGCCATTTCCCTACGAAACAGATATACGGCTTGGATACTGTTGGGCAAAAGTGGCAGCAACGAAGTTCATTCCATCGCAGTTGGTTCTGCTGCGCAAGTGGAGGAATTGTGCAAAATGTCTATGGTAACAAGGGATTCAATTGCAAGGGGAACAGATAGAAATTTTTTTGCAACCATAATTGAGACTCCAGGATTGTATGTGGCCTCCCAGGCGTTAGGATCAACGATGTTTACAGGACATCCTAAAAGCTGCTGATGAAGGAATTAGGAAGCAAATTAAAAGTAGAATCTTAAAAGTAGTGATCTCAGGACTGATAATAGTGCTAGTCAGAATGGAAAGAGCAGGATATGTCAGATGTTTCCATGGCTGGAGAAATGGTGCAAAGGGAAAGGTTTTAGATTCATGGAGCATTGGGACCAGTTCTGCAGGAGGTGGGTTCAGTACAAGTTGGATGGATTGCACCCAGGAAAGGCCTGGATCTGATGTCCTGGGGCAAGTCCTGCTAGTGCAGATGGAGAGGGTTTAAACTAAAATGGCAGGGAAATAAGAACATATATAGGAAAAATTAGAATGGGGGAAAAAGGGTAAAAATCAAAAAAATAGAATCTGAACTAAGTAATAGGCAGAGGATTCAAGTTACAGTGCTAAATAATGTGAAAATAATGTGAATATGAGTAAAAATGTTACGAAGACAAGACTAAAGGCATTGTGTCTTAAAGGATAGAGCATTCACAATCAAATTGGATGAATTAGTCGTGCAATTAGATATATGGTAGTGACATAGTTGGGCTTACAGAGCTAAAGGAATGGAAACCATAACCAGAGATATTCTGTTTTTAGGAAGGACAGACAAAGAGGGGAAAAAAAAAGATGGGATAGCATTTCAGGTTTTAAAACACCATTTATACAATAGTGAGGCAAGATATTAGCCCTGGTGAAGTGAAATCTATATTGGTTGAGCTCAGAAACACCAAGGGACAGAATTGATAGCGGGAGATGTTTACAGAAGCCCAAATTGTATTGGTAAAGTTGGGAAGGCATTAGACATGGAAGTAGAGCCACAAGCAATAATAGTACTTTTTCTTAATTCTTTTCCACTCCTTTGCTGAAATCTAAACTGCTCCCAGTCCTCAGGTCTGCTCCCCCTTTTGGCCAATTTAAGCCTCTTCCAAGAGTACTATCAATATTTCCTTTGTTAGCCATTGCTGGGCCTCTTTTCATTTTATTTTTGTGTTAGACAGGAATGAAGAATTACTGCAGACCTTCTGTGCACTTTTAAAAGTTTGCTGTTACCTATCTGTATGGATAATAGAATTGCCATTTTGGCATACACAAAATTTCCCAACATTGAATCTATAATACATTGAATTATTGTTCAAAATTTACCTTTACTGCAAAACCATATTTTTAAAGACATGTACTGAAAATTTTAGTCTACTTTCTAATCATTGTGGGAAAACCCTCTTCAAATCTTCCTGGAAAAAGCTGAATTAATAAACCTGAAGAAAGTCCACGCTACCATATTAAAAGTTGGCATCATTAAATTAGATTTTAGATTAGACTCCCTAGTGTGGAAACTGGCCATTCGGCCCAATTAGTCCACACTGACCCTCTGAAGAGTAACCCACCCAGACCCATTGCCCATATTTACCACTGATTAATGCACCTAACTCTATGGGCTATTTAGCATGACCAATTCACCTAACCTGCACATCTTTGGACTGTGAGAGGAAACCAGAGCACCCAGAGGAAACTCACGCAGACACAGGGAGAATGTGCAAACGCCACACAGGCAGTCGCCAGAGGCAGGACTTGAATCCAGGTCCCCAGTGCTGTGAGGCAGCAGTGCTAACCACTGAGCCACTGTGCTGCCCTAATGCAAAATCTTTGATCTACTTAGTGTAACTGTCACCAATTAATTATCACCTCTAAACAAGTGAGAATTGGGACACCATTAGTATCCACAGATGGATATCACTTTGGTGAAGGCCACTTTGCTTGCTGTAATTAAATTGATACTTGCCAGTCATTACATTGCTGCTTTGGGAACTTGGAAAAATAAAAGCATAACTCCTTATAGAAACTTCCATCAACTCTGACCAAAATTTTAATTTTGCACTGAGAGCATCTTTATTACATTGTAATGAAAGACAATGGGGAATTGGGGCAATATAATGATAACAAGAAGTTAATCATTAGTTAAAAATCATACAACACCAGGTTATAATGCAACAGATTTAATTGGAAGCACTAGCTTTCAGAGCACCTGATGAAGGAGCAGCACTCCGAAAGCTAGTACTTCCAATTAAACCTGTTGCACTATAATCTGGTGTTGTATTATTTTTAACTTTGTACACCCAGTCCAACACTGGCATCGCCGTATCATGTTAATCAATAGCATAAGCTAAGTGTACTCTTACTTGGGACTGATGACTGCTGGGTAGAATATTCATCAGCTGATGAGTTTTTTTTGTTAATTAGTACTTACAAATGAAGTTTATAACTCATTGCATGGTATGTTTATTAACATAAGTTATCATATGTCTAGTTGTAGAGGGAAAGAGGGCAGTTATTGGTAGCAATGAATGAAATGTCAAACGTTTGAAGTGGGAGCCATTTTGGAGAATAGCAATGGTATGTGAAGCAAACAAATACTGAGGCAAGGACTGGTAGTTGCATGATCAGAAATTGTAAGGGCAGGAGATTGGAATAGATGTAAGAAAACTGAGGTTGGCAATTATGGAGAAAGGATTTACAAAATGACACTTTCAATAATTCTGCAACCTTTTGAGTAGCAACTGATTGGCACTCACCAGTCTCCCACACAGAAAAGGTATGCAACACCCATTGAGAGAAATTATAGTATTAAATCTACCCCACCTCAATCACTATCCCTCAAGTGCTAACTAACAAATTTTCAAACAAATAATTAAACACGTTTTTAACATATCACAAAGAAAACCCAGTTCTAGCTCAATGTTCAGAATAAAGTCTTACCTTATATATAAAGCCACATCTTGGACACATGGATGGTTTATTAACTGCACAAAATGATCCGGCACTTCTAATAGATCCTGTCCAAGTAAAACACAGAAACACAAATAAGTAACTAACACAAATTGTGAAAATTTTTAAGTATAAAACTAGTGTAAAAGAAATTATTTTATTCTTGTTTTCAGAAAAGATTACAACTTAGTTCTCCTAGCACAGTATAATTCTATAGGAATGTAAGAGGAAGCCAATGCAACCAATTCATCGGCCACTCCTTGACATGCTGTTCACTTTTATTCAATGAAGAAAACACTAAGGAAGAAAAAGTATACTTCTAAGTAACGAACTATTAGTTTCATTTCAGGCACAACAAGTTTCAATAGTTCCCCTCTGTTCAGGACTGGGTGAAAAGATGTTGGAAGTGATGTTGGATTGCTTCCTCATAAAGCTGTTATTCTGTACATACTAGTACTAGTCAATGGTTTTAAAAGGTAAGGAGGATACTTTCTCTACAGTTTAAATTCTAGTTTCCTACTAAGGAATGTTTAGTCATGGTAATTTTTAGTTGTTACTATAAAAGTGTTTTGTTTTGGCTTAGGAAACACAGGATACTTTCCAATGACTTCATACGGTTGCCAATACCCATTTTGAAAGGGGAGGGGACAGCAACCTTATCAAGGTTTATAAAATCATGAGGGCCATGGATAGGATGTATAAAGAAGGTCTGTTTTCCTTGGGTTGGGGTGGGGGGTGGGAAAAGGAGTCTGAAACTAGAGGGAATAGGTGTAAGGTAAGAGTGGAATGATTTAAAAAGGACCTAATGGGTAACGTTTTCAGAGGGTGGGTGCATGTATGGAATGAACTGCCAAAGCAAGTGGTGGAAATGGGTACAATTACAACACCATTTAAAAGGCATCTGGGTGGGTATATGCATAGGAAGCGTTTAGAGGTATATGGGCTAAATGCTGGCAAATAGGACTAGGTCAGACTGGGATGTCTGACCAGTTTGAACGAGTTGAACTGAAGAATCTATTTCCGTGCTGTGTGACTCTGACTGTTGCCAATTCAAATGAGTTTTCTGGAGCCAATCCCTTCCCAAAAACATTGGGACCTGGCCCTTGCACCACCATAAAAGGGAAATCAAACTGTCTGTTGACCATGTGTAACAGGTTACTGCAGTCCCAATAATACTTGAGGGCTCTCTGCTGTATGTGGTCAATCTCTCCTTTGTGTCTCACAGGCTTAAAGACAAGCTGTCCCACTGGAGATTCCTGAAGGTTCACGACCCAACAATAGACAGAGGTACTAGAATCTACCTTCATATCTAGATAATCCTGAAGATTTTTTTCTTAACTGAGGCCACATTCGAGGTGGTGATGCAATTTAACTATCCCTATCCTCTGTCTGATTTATTTCGAAAGCCCAAATTTGTGATAACTTTGCCCTGGGTGGTAAAAAGATTTGCCTGTTTTGGTAGCCTCGTCTAGGGTGAACTGTGATCTCAAGTGCAGTATGGATGTTACTGTTCTTCATTGTATTATGGAGAAATTTCCCATTGATTTCTGGAACCTTTCAGCTTTCAACTCCATCTCTTCCTGGTCAACAAATAAAAGCTGTGATGTTATCCACTGGGGACTTGGATCATGGTATGGGGATCACTTAAGGTTGAGGACAGTACTGTATGGTTATTGAAGCTCTGAACCCCTTTTCCTACATTTTTGCAAGGGCCAGTTTTATGACTTTCTGGAAGTCAAGATCCGATTCCATCAGTAGCTTCCTTTTGGTCACTATATTATTAAGTTCCACAAACTAAGTGATCCCTTAACATTTCCCAAAGTCTGGCTTAAAGTTTGGGCCCTACAGGCAGATAAAACAGTGACTTATTGTCAGTGGTCCCCTTCCATTCAGTTTGACTGAAAAAAAAATTCTTCTTTTGTCATACAGGAGCCAATCCTCCACATCATGAGGTTTCCCCAAATAGCAGCATTTTCAATATTGCCCTGATACCATCTTACAGGGTTTGTTTAAAGGCAAGGATGTCCAAAATTCCTTCTGGACTCATCACAAATATAATAACTCAGGAAACACAGCTGGAAAGGAATATCTAGCTTGTAGCACAGTGGTAGTGTCCCTACACCTGGACGAGGATGCCAAGGTTCAAGTCCCAACTGGTCCAAACGTACATACAGAGGAACCTCAATCCGGCAGAATCGCAAGTTCCCGATGCTTGGCTAAACTGTTATCTGGCATTCAATTATCTGATAAAATACTCCTGCCTGTGTTGTTTGGGTAGTTGGGGTTCCGCTGTAATAACATCTGAATGGGTTGATTATTTAAAAAAATTCAAATTGTTTCTAAATATCATTTATTGTTGAACTCCAAAATAGAATCACTACTTGTGGTACACATAGGCTTGTCCCAGCATGGGACAGACAATTCTGCAGACCACTTTGAGTCTGTTATTTCTTAAATCTACATCCAGAACTGCTCTTACACAACTAAATTCCCCCCCTCCCCAATTCATTTTTCTTCTATTAACCACCATTACTAAGATGTCCATGTTTCCAGTTGAATAATTTACGCGCAAAGTCCATTAAAGGGCAATACAAACCATCAAAAAGATGAGGGAGAAGTAAGGAAAAAGTGGAAGGGGCTAACTTAAAATTAAGTTTGAAGGAGAAATAAAGCGCTATACCCCATGCAGTGCCCATCCCCCTCTAAACTGGGTATTTTTACATCCAGAAGTGTTATGACAACAATTGAATAGTATTTTCCCCCTATTACCAAGGTATTTTTCCCTCTTATAAAGGAAAAGGTAAATCTCACTGCTTCCAATTGAATAATTTACATGCAAAGTCTGTTAAGGAAAATGTAAATCAAAGCTGGAACTCATCCTCTGAACCCTTAATAATTTTTTTAAAATAACAGGACCCAGGGACAGGTCTGTAGAACTGACTGCTCCGAGCTGGCATTAGCCTATGGTGTCAGACAGGAAGAGGAAGTAGGTTGCTGCTACTACCATGGCCATCGCCACCTAGGGGAAGAGCAGCTGCTGGGACAGTGGGGCCTAGAACTGAGAGGAGAAAGTGAGGACTGCAGATGCTGGAGATCAGAGCTTAAAAATGTGTTGCTGGAAAAGCGCAGCAGGTCAGGCAGCATCAAAGGAGCAGGAGAATTGACATTTTGGGCATAAGCTCTTCTTCAGGAATGGTCTAAATGGTCTGTTTCTGTGTTGTATGACACTGATCAACTAGGCTGGGAGAGAAGAAACGTTCTTCTGTTGACAACACCATCATTAATGGATAGGAGTGCAGATCATGAGCTGCTAAGTTGTTGATATTGACACTAGATATCTTTATTGTGAAGGGTTGTGTTCCCTAGGAATAAACTCAATCTAATTAGTTTAAAATGTTATGCAACAATTTGGCTTGTTTACCTACCTGATCTTTTGGCCTCTGAGCATCTTCAAAATTCAAAGAATAAGCAAGCTTCACCTCACTGTTAAGAAACCATAAACCCATACCATTTATATACAACATTTCAAAATTAAATACAAGAATTAATATGCATTCCTCATTCTAACTACCAAAAGAAACCCCTTCAAAACAAGGAGATAGCGTAGACCTGAACTTTTGGTTTACTTAAAGGCAAGTGTAAGGCACTGCATTCCAGGATTCCAGATGTTATTCAATTCAAACTACTGGGCTTTAAGCAAAACATTTCTTACACGACAGTTAAAAAAAATCAGAAAGAAACGAATTCACATAATTCTAACTCTACTAAAATACTTAACATAAATAAACCATTTAACTACTCATCAACTGTTCCAATATATCAGCATCCCATAAACATATCTTTGGCAAAAGCAAATTCAGCAAGTGTGTTATTCTCACAATCTTCTCATTCTAATCCAGCAAAACAAAATACTGAAGGAAACAAAGTCTAGCAGCAGACAGAGATCAAGCTTTCTACAGCAGAATGCTTCTCTACCATTCCTAGATTTTAAAAATCCATAACTCATTGACACTTTTCTCAAAGCCCACTTTTCCACAGCAACTGGATCTAGCAGCTTCTATTCTAAAATGCAGCTTCAGCAACTGAAAGCAAAACTAAAACCCTGGGTCTGTGGGGGCCTGGCTCAATCTACACATGCTTCTTTGTCCAATTTTAAAAACCCAAAGCTATTTACTCTGTTTTCCTCTGCACCAGGTTTACAACATCTCTCTTCGAAAAGAAACAAGTCATAACAAATCTCTCTTAAAAAGGCACAATTTGACACAACTCACTGTATAAAAAACCTTGTCTCATAACATTTTCTCCTTTTGCAAATCACTTTAAATTCATGTTCTCTGGTTCTTGATCCTTTTATAAGCAAGAACACAGTTTTGTCCTGATCACTCTATCCAGCCAATGATTTTGATCTGATCTTCTCTTAGCCATTTTCTTTCCAAAAAAAACGCTGCATCTTCAATCTATTTTCATTAGAGAAGTTCCTCATATCTAGAGCCATTATTGTCAATCATTTCTGTGCATTCACATCCTTCCTCCTAGATGGCACCCACACTGCACACAATACTTCAGACATCTAACAAGTGGCTGAGATAATTCAACATCAGTTCCTTGCTCTTTTATTAAATGCCTTGGTTAATAAAAGCAAGGATACTGTAGGCTTAATTAACTGCTCCATCCATCTGCCCTGCCACCAATGACTGTGCACAATACACCCATGTCCCTCTGCTCCCAGTACTCCCTTTAGATGTGTATCCCCTATTTTACATGGTCTTTTAGTGTTCTTCCAACCAAAATGCATTTCAACACTTTTCTGCATTGAACCTCCTCTGCCACCTATCCACCCATTCCAACTTGTTTACATTTGTTTAAATTTCTGCACTGTCATTCACAGTTTACAATTATTCTGAGTTTTGTGGCATCTGCAAATTTTGAAGTTGTCCCCTGCACACTAGATCACAATCATTAATGTACATCAGCAAGATCCAATACTGATCCTCGAAGAACTCTACAAGCTTTCCTCTAGCTTGAAAAACATCCAATGATCCACAGTAAATGCTGACACAACATAGTTATTTAGTATCTCAACCATCTCCTGCTGGTCCACACAAAGGCAGCCATATTGATCTTTAAGGGGCCCTAATCGCTCCCCAGTTTCTCTTTTTTACCTCCCCTTGATGCAATTATAGAACCTCTTTGGATTCTCCTTAACTATTTATCAAAGCTATCTCACGTCCCCTTTTTGCCCTAGAGTATACTTCTGCTGCCCTTATACTCCTCTAGGGTCTCACTCAATCTCGGCTGAATATATCTGTTATATGCCTCATTTTCCTTGATCAAAACCTTGATTTCTCTTGTCATCCAGCATTCCCTGCACCTACCAGCAATATACCATCTCTGAACTCTGGTTACCTCATTTTTAAAAGGCCTCCCACTTCCCAACCATCCCTTTACTTGCTAATAACCTCCCCCAATCAACCTGTTAACGATCCCATGTAATACCAACAAAATTGGCCTTACTCCCACTTAGAGCTCTAACTTTTTGATCAGGTCTATCCTTTTCCATAACTATTTTAAATATAATACATCTATGACCACTTGCACCAAAGTGCTCCCTGACTTTCACCTCAGTCACTTACCCTACCTTATTTCCCAACTGAAGGTCAAATATTGCTCTTCTCTAGTAGGTACATCCATACATTGATTAAGAAAGTTTTCTTCTACCTACTTAAATTCCTCCTCACCCAAGCCTGTAATGTTATTACAGTCCCAGTCTATGTTTGGAAAGTTAACATCCCCTACCATCGCAACCCTATTATTCTTTCAGATATTCAAGATCTCCTAATTTTCTACTGACTATTGGAGGCGGGGGAGGGGAACCTATAATACAATCCCAACAAGGTGATCATCACTTTCATATATTTCTTAATACAACTCATGTAACTTCACTGGATAATCTCCTAGGTCATCCTCCCCAAGTACAGCTGTAATGTTACCTCTAACCAAAAACATCACTCTCCTTCTCCCTGCCACCCGCCCCACACCTCCCCCCCCACCTGATATGACAATAGACAATAGACAATAGGTGCAGGAGTAGGCCATTCAGCCCTTCGAGCCTGCACCGCCCTTCTGCATTATATACAGAAATATCCGCCATTGTTCCTCCATGGTCATCCCTGCTAAGGTATTGCACCATTGAACTTTGGCCAGATCCTCCCTCATAGCTCCATAGTTCTGTCACTTCTGGTTGTACCCTCTCCCTCTCAAATTGCAGATTGTAGCTTATTGTATTATGGTCACTACTTCCCAATGGCTCCTTCACTTCGAGGTCTTTGACCAATTCTGGTTCGTTACACAATACTAGATCCAGAATTGCCTTTCCCTGGTCGGCTCCAGCACCAGCTACTCTAAGAATCCATCTCTGCATCACTCCACAAAGTCTCTTTCTTGTGGCCCCATACCATCCTGATTCTCCCAGTCTACCTGCATGTTAAAATCCCCCATAACAACTGTCGTGACATCTTTGCGACAGGCCAATTTCAGCTCCTGATTTAACTTACATCCGACATCCAGACTACTGTTTGGGGGCCTGTAGATGACTCCCAAGAGGGTCTTTTTACCCTTAGTATTTCGCAGCTCTATCCACACTGACTCTACATCCCCTGACTCTAGGTCCCCCCACGCAAGGGACTGAATATTCTCCCTTACCAATGAGGCCACCCCACCCCCTCTGCCCCCCACGGTATATGATCTATACCGTGCTAGTCCTGTCCATCCCAGAGTCACTTTTGTGTAATAGCTATGACATCCCAATCCCACATTCCCAACCATGCCCCAAGTTCATCTGCCTTACCAGGCTCCTGCACCCAGGGCTTGACAATTCCATCCTTTTTTAATTATTTTCTTTGACGTAAGATGGACTTTGTCTTAATTTTTCTTATCTGTTACTAATAAATAGGTGCTGCAGTACAGCAAGTTAAGCTTTTTTTTGTTTAACAAAAAAAGAAACAAGTGAAAATAAATAGCTATTCTATCCTAAGTTGTAGAACAGATTAGGTGTTCAGGGTATATAGCTCATTGAAAGTTGCATCATAGGTAGTCAGTGGTAAAGACAGCATTTGGCACATTTGCCTTCATTGCTCAGACTATTGGGTTTAGGAATTGACATTGTATGGAATATTGGTGTGGCCTCTTCTGGACTGCTGTGTACAGTTTTGGTCATCCTGCTTTAGGATGGACGTTATTAAATTGGAGATGGTGCAGAAAAAAATTATGAGGATGTTACTGGGACTGGAGGGTTTAAGTTACAAGGAGAGGCTGGATAAGTTGGGACTTTTTCCATTGGAGCATAGGAGGCTGAGGGGAGACCTTTTTAGGGGTTTATAAAATCATGAGGGGGCATAGATAAGATGAATAGCAAGTGTGTCTTCTCCAGGGTTATGGAGTTCAAAATTAGATAGCATAATACTTTCTCCTCTCACCTAAAAATTAAAGGGACCTGAATGGCAACTTGTTTACAGAGAGTTGTTCATATGTGAAGTGAACTGCCAGGGGAAGTGGTAGATGCAGGTACAGTTAAAACATTAAACATTTGGACAGGTACATGAATGGAAAGGTTTAGAAAGATATGGGTCAAATACAAGCAAATAGGACTCATTTAGTTTGGAAAACCCGGTCGGTATGGACACCAAAGGGTCTATTTCTAATACCAAATGGTCTGTATGACTCTGGCTGTCACTTTCTATTTCCTACCAATCACCCTATTTTCTACCATTTTATTCTTTAGCCCATAACTTTCCTCACTCGTCTGTTGTATAGTACTGTATCAAATATCTTCTGGGAAATCAATTAACACCATATCAACAGCATTACCCTCATCAAGCCTTTCTGCAACAGCAAACAACTTCCAGGTTAATCAAGCATGATTTCCCATTCAGTAATCCATGCTGAAACTCCACCAATCAACCCACCTTTTTCCATGTGATTACTAATTCTATCTCAAAAGTGTTGTTTCAAAAAGCTTCACCATCCCTGAAGTTAAACTGACTGGTCTGTAATTGCTGGACTTTTTGTTACCATCTTTCTTGAAAAAGGCCTCAATGTTTGCAACTCTCCAGTTTTCTAGCACCTCTACTTGGTCTATGGATGATTGAAAGATTTTAGTCAGTGCCCCTGCAAATTCCACTGACTTCTTTCAATACCTTTGGATACACCTCATCTGATCATAGTACCTTGTGAACTTTAAGTACCAACAGTCGATCGAACAATTCTTTAATTTTGAACCATTCTAGAGACAGATTTCTGCTTAAACCACTCTTTCACTATTTATCTGCCCAAAGACAACTTTGGAACTCTATGTTGGTTGTCAATCTTTTCTCAAATTTTGCTTCTTCACAACTCCGAAGTTCCATATTGCTCTTGGTTCTCAATTGAATTATCTACCTGACTTTGTCATGAACACTTTTAGTTCTTTAATTTCTAGGTCCTGTGTCAGTCAGTGGGCTCTGGATTTGTTTGTCCTACATTTCTCATTTGAGAGAATTTACCACAACTGTACCTGAAATATCTCCTTTTTTTTTGAAGCTGGTCCAATAGACTGTTTAGTTACAGTTTATTGTGCCCAGTTCTGTCCTTGCTCCATTGAAGTCTGCTGTGTGCAATTCTGGTCTCCTTCCAATAAGAAGAATGTTGTGAAACTTGAAAGGTGCAGAGAAGATTTGCAAGGATGTTGCCAGGGTTGGAGCTATGGAGAGAGGGTCTATTTTCCCTGGAGCGGAGGCTGAGGGGTGACCTTACAGAGGTTTATGGAATCATGAGGGCTATTGATAGGGTAATAGACAAGATCTTCCCCCGGATGGGATCAAGGACAAGAGAGCATAGGTTTAGGGCGAGGGGGGGGGAAGATTTTAAAAAGGATCTAACTGGCAACTTTTTCACACAGAGGGTGGTGTGTGTATGGAATGAGCTGCCAGAGGAAGTGGTAGAAGCTGGTACAATTACAACATTTAAAAAATGCATCTGGATAGGTATAAAAATAGGAGAGATTTAGAGGGATATGGGCCAAGTGCTGGCAAATGGGACTAGATTAATTTGGGATATCTGGTCGGCATGGACAATTTGTACAAAGGGTCTATTTCCATGCTGAATATCTTTCTGACTCTCAACTAATTTTTCTTACTCTGGATTATCTAACATAATTCTCTGCCATCACCCTGAACCCTTACAATTGATCACTGATTAGATCACAGAGTCAGGTCACCTAGACATTTCCCACTTAAATATTTCCCAATGACACTTAATCTACTTGGCACACATAGTTGCAAAGAACTAAGTCCAACAGTGCATCCTTTCTTACTGGACTGGATACATACTGCTGTAGGATGCAATCTAGGAACACTTAATCATTATTAGCCCTTATACTATTAGTATTCCAATGAATATCTGGATAATTGAAGCTCCACATTATAACTACACTACATAATGTTTAAGTGCAACAAGATCTGGACAATATTCAGTTTGGGCTGACAAGTATCAAGTAACATTCACACGAGACAAATGCCAAGCTATTACCATAGAGTCATAGTGTCACAGAGATGTACCATGTTCAACAAGAAACAACTAAACCTAGACCCTTTGACATTCAATGGTGTAAATCACCCACCATCCAACAATTCTTTAATTTTGAACCCTTCTGGTGACAAGAGATTTCTCCTCTGTCACTATGGCCTGGGATAGTTGGGGATTCAGTGATGATAACACCATTGACTAGAAACTCAACTGGACTCACCACGTAAACACAGTGGTTACAGGAGCAGGTCAGAGGTTAGGAATATTGCAGTGAGTAATTCACTCCCCCCCCCCTTAAGAGCCACTCGAGTCAGGCAACAAAAATGCTCACCTTTCATACCTCAACTCTCTCCTTCACCAATATGCTATCCTTCCTCCTTTTATTCCTTTTCTAAACATTTTGTATCCAGGAATATTTAACAACCAATCTTGTCCTTTCTTGAGTCAGGTCTCTTATCAACACAGCATATTTCCACAAGACACAGTCTGCATTTGTAACTCCTATCTTATTTACAATACTATTTATATTCACATATATGCAGAGTAACCCTGCATTAGATTCTATTTCTTTCTGCCTTTCCCTGATTTCACTGGCTACTGTTATTTGCTATTCTACCAGTACCAAACATACATCATAGAATTTTGTGCTCCCAGACCCTTTCCAAATTAGTTTAATGCCTTCCCATAGCAACCCACAAGGGTTTCAGTATCAGCTCTCTTTCAGGTTCAACTTGTCCAGTTTGTACAGGTACTACCTTCCTCAGAACCAGACATTGAGTGTCAGAAATCTAAATCCCCTTTTGCACCTCTTTCCAATGCTTTTTAAACTATTTAACTTTTGGGACAACTTAAGGAATAGTGAGGATTAAGTTTCATCACACTATCACCATGAGTTATGGCAGCATGAACAAAGAATGTAAGCAGTTGCTACCCATAACTCCTTTCATTTAGATATTAAAACCTCATGCACAAAGTTGGACTCCCCACTCCAAAATCAAGAATCTAATTTTCCTAATTTCACCATGTGTTTTCCCAATTGGCTCGTCATCGTGCGTACTGATCAGGTCCCGGCAACACTGCAGCCCTGTATTTCAAGTTTTATAACTGCGCTTCCTATTTCTAAGTCCGGATCAACTATGTATAAAGAAAACAAAAGTCGTCCGACACTGATCCTTGGAATAAATCACTTCCATTTTTTCCTAATATGATGAAAATCTTCTATTCTGATATATCAAAGAAATTGTCTGCTATTAAAGAAAGTGGGCACTATAAGTGATTAGGAGATATGAAAAATAAAGAGCATGAAAGCATGGGAAGGGTTAAAGCATGAAGACCACTGGCAATCTGTGATCTGTGGAAGGCCAGATGGGATAAGAATAGTGGAATGCTCTTACACGAATTAGCAGAGTAAGGTTGAGGTTGAACGGTCACTATGGCAAGATGAGATAACAGTTGGTAGAGGTAGTTTCCCTGTTCAATGTCATTGTACTAAGATTGGGACCATAAATATTTGGGACATGACATTAAATATCTAATTAATAGTTTGTAGAATCAGCTTGAGACAGGAGACTATTGTAATAGATGGAATAGCTAAATATCTATCATGACTGATTAGGCTGGAATGGAAGATCACTGTAGCAGAGGTGATAATAAATATCTAATCGTCACATTAGAATAACATTAAGTAGAATGTACGATTAAAGAGATAATGGGAACTAATATCACTGGTTTATTGTGTAGCTAGAGTGAGATACTTTGATTAATATAGTTGGACATGCTGATAAGCTAACAGAAATATGATTTAAAAAAATATAAAAAACCATGGACCCTGAGATTCATGGGCATTCGAGAATCTGCTTTCTCAGTGTCACGGTTTTTGTTTGCAAATAAAAGACCTACTTCTTGAACAATTCTCTGCGTCTCCTGGTGATTCTCTACATTTTCTCCATGACAAATTTGGCATTACGAGCAGGGTCGTGCAGAGATCCACCCGGAAAGAGGGCGGCAGCAACAGCGCTTCTCGATCCACCCAGGGCACTCCCAGGACTGACAGAATAAGGGTACCCAACAAAACAAAAGGTTAGCATTTTTGCTATGAATTCTGACTATATTCTGTTGGCTTAGAGTGGTCCTTGGGGACTCTGAGGTACAGAAACCTGCCAGAGCGTCTCTCCGATCCAAGATCCAAAGGCAAGTGGTAAATTGCGGCTGAAGGAGACGTGGAGAATTGGTCAAGAAAACTGCGCAGTGGGGCAAGGGGAGAGTAAGAATAGATTGTAGCAATTGTCTGAGTAAAATTCCACGTGGTGAATATAAGACCCTATAGATATCACCTTGCAGGAAACGAGGGCCTGAACAAATAGGGTAGAATAAATAAGGGGAAATTGTTTTACGTAAAGTGCTGATAGACCTGTTTAAAGAGCCGGCAGATTGGCAGTGGATGATTACAAATAAAATAGCAGAGAATAGTCATAGTGTTACTAGACTGTTGAATGTTTTATATAAGGCCTGTTGGATAATTAGACTTTTGGAAATGAACAAAGGGTCTGTTTAAGGAGGGTTCTGGCAGAGAGAGAGAGAGAGAGATTGATTTACGGCCAAGTTCTTGGCTGTTCGCAGCAAGGGTGTGTGTGTGTGTAAGAGAGACTTTATAGTTTAATCATTGTGATCTGATTTGTATGCATAATTGTTTGTTGGTGGCTAAATGTTTGTGGTTTATTTCCCTGGAGCTCAAGATCCAGGGGCATTTTGATTTTATTTTGCACAGTAAGAATTTAAGATAGCTTTTTTTTGAGAGAGAAATTTTTCAAGAAACCGTTTCTGATTGGTGCATTTTAAAGATGCAGTGCTAGACTGGTTCAGGCTCAATGAATGAGAATAGGTTGTTTATATTGAGGACATTTAGGAATTGATAGATTGATAAGGGACAATGGCAAGTTATAAAGTTAGGGATTGCTCATCAGATTCAAGGGGGATCAGAAATGATATGCTGGGGATGCCATCAACCAGGCCACTTTAGGAGGAACTGCCCTTATTGGACCGGGCCCCCTTTGCCCCACAGCGGGCTTGGACAGAATGAATCGCCAGTGGCCACTTCCCAGACACTTACAAGCCCAGCTGGACCTGTTAACCCATATGGAATGTGTTAGGGATACCCTGAGAACCTGGGTGGGAAGGGGAACTACCCTGTAGTAGCATGGGAAGCTGATCAAGAACCAGTAATACAGTAATAATATAGAATGGCGGCAGACACCGGTGATGACAGATCCTGGAGATACATACACTTGTGTACAGCTGCAGTATGCCTCTCACCTTCCCATGTCAAGTAAATTTGTTAAGACTGTAAGGTTCTCAGGGAAATCACAGTTAACTCGATTTACAGCAACAGTAAGAATAGAAATGGAAAGTAGGGAGATAGTTCTTCCAACGTTAGTGTCTAAACAGATGCCATAACTTGTTAGGTCGGGATGCTTTACTACAGTTAGAAGTAAGACACAGCTGGGCCTGGTCATAGAAAAGAGGTAAAAACAATAACTGCAGATGCTGGAAACCAGATTCTGGATCAGTGGTGCTGGAAGAGCACAGCAATTCAGGCAACATCCAACGAGCAGCGAAATCGACGTTTCGGGCAAAAGCCCTTCATCAGGAATAAAGGCAGAGAGCCTGAAGCGTGGAGAGATAAGCTAGGGGAGGG